>NC_089870.1:22282086-22387086 GCF_036373705.1 Amia ocellicauda | reverse complement strand
GAAATGAAGTTCTTTGGTTGTACTGTAGGGTATATAATATAACCAAAGTATAGCTATAGTTTTAATCTGTCACCTTATGAATTTATGATTTACCTTTTAAAGCCTGGCCTTCAATTGTATGGCTGTATGTGTGTATGTATTGATTTGATTGATTGATTCATTGATTTTAAATGGAAGACAGAATTTCCCTTTTTTAAGTTTTGCCTGCAATGATCGGCGGCCGTAGCTCTCCCTTTCTTCCGCCACAGGATTCAGGACAATGGGAGAGACTCTATTCAGCAATCCCCCCCCACCCTCGTCACAGACTCAATTGTTCTGCTCTCTTCAAATCAAACCCATTTGTCCCACACTTCTCCTGCCTCTGCGGTTCACAGAGATAAAACGGATGCCCTGCAAAGAGGCATCTCCCTCTTTTGTCTAGACGGAGACTGACTGCCTTCAATAGTCACTTCCAGCCGCAGACCGCAGTGATCTGCGCTGCTTGGCTCGTCAATAACAGTGTCAGGACATTGTATTCGGCTCAGCTAATGGACGACACCTTCGCCAATGGGCTGAACCGCGTCCTTGAAGCGAGATGTGTCTTCCTTTATCTCCCCTATTTGACCTTAACTTGCAGAACTTTATCTTAAAACTATCCTGATGAACTCTGCTTTAGAGATGGACAGGGTGTCAAAGACAGCCCATCTGTTATTTTCACTTTATACTGTAGAAACGGGCAGGAAAGTCAACCAGCTTAAAGGTCTGTGAAACAAAACAAACCTACAGTACAGGTCCAGCACCGTGTTTTTAATTTGGTAGTGGCGGGGTGCTGAAGCTGTGGTGAGCTGTTCGCACGTCTTGTCTTTTATAGCCACCGCAGTTGCCAGAATCTGCAGTTTCATAGCCAGGTCTCCCGTCTCCTGAGTCATGTGACGAATTCTGTCCTTCAGCCAGGCGTGACTCGAGCCTCGCACCCCCCCATGTAACAGACGGGACCCTGGGACACAAGACGACGCTGCCACACGCATGGCCTCGGAGTAGCTACCTTGCCTGGCACTCCCGGGGTTCTGGTGTCATCCGTGTCCGAAGCGCTGATCCCTTTTCTCTTCAGTTCCCCCGGGGTGGTATTCTCGGGCCCGAATTTCTCCAGACTCGATCAGGGTGCAGTTCTCCTGGCACCCCTCCCACCATACCCTACCTATAACATATTTTGCTCAGAGGGCAGACCTGCCTGTATTGTTTCAAATACTAATAAGAGAAGGAGAATAGTTCTCCCACCCTCCTTCAGTCTCCTGTGCGTCTCCTCGCTCTGCGCTGCTGGGAGAGAATAAAGGGCATCCAGACATTTAAGCCCCACACCTCCGGAATATATTCAAGTTGTTTATTTGAAGTAAACTTATTAGATTTTAGCAGCCGATTAGATGTCTGGAGCATTAATATTTAAATGAAGTTGCCAAGAACAGTAATCAGATCTCTCATAATCAACACAGCTGTTCTGAGAATTCCGGCCTTGCTGCTTTATGCAAATGATCCCATTACAACGGCCTTATTAGCAGTCCGGTAATTAATGAACCGTATCTCTATATGACTAGTCATCTGCTTGTTCCCTTTATGCATTTGAGTCACAATAATGAGCATAAAGCAGAGAGCATGGAAATAAAATTGTGCGCGTGAAAAGGGCTTTGCTGCGGTAATGGGGAGCAGGCGAGCGAGGATGTTAGGAATGCCAGATTCTGACTCCCTCTCATTTCAATGTCCAAATAATGACCTGACCTTCTGCTCACTGCCGGTGTGGAACAGAGACGCCAATACTGAGCAGCGGACTGTCATTAAACAGCCGCACAGGATCCAGTACAGACACGATGAAGAAAATAAATGTTCATGTATATGACGGTGATTTTTTACTGCATGTTGCCGATGAAAACGATGTTAATGTGTGTCAGTGTGCCGGTGAAGATTAAAGCAAAGCAGTGCCCGACCGAGTTTGACTTCAGGGTCTCCTGGCACGCGTTCCCAGGTGCACACTTTACTCTGCCAGCGTGTGCAGTTACACAAGCAATTAAATGCATGACTTTACTTGACCTGACGCTATTAATACGGTGTAAGCTGAGCGCAGGGACAACAAACCGGCTAGTTATGAGCTGTTGCATAACTTTAAATTCCCCAAAATATTTCAATATGCTTTTATGATTGCTAAAATGTGAAACGTAGCTTCCCCCGGGCCGGCACAGCACAATCTTTTGTCATAATTGGTGAGATAAAGGCACAATACTTTCTCTGTTGTTTGCAAATAACAAAACCTATTTTTCAGGTCTTATTGATGCAAAGCTCCAACCTTGTGGCCCTCAGCTTATCCCCTTCCCTTTAATATATGGATCAAGGCACATATAGAATATAGCCATATCAATTTAGCTAAAGCTCCCTGTTGCACAGAGAATTGAAAAGTCGTGAAGGAGGCTGTTTCTGTCTGGCAGAGACTCGGGGGAGACGAGAATCCTATTTTCTCTTCCAGGCGGATTTAAGACGCGCACGCATTCTTATGCATTGGTCTTCCTAACGGGTCAACACTTCGCTCAGTGACCTTGGCTGGCTGATCGAGTAAAGCACACGGTAAGCAAAACAACTTCTTTCCCTGAATTCAACAGACAGCATTTCCCTGACACTACGTTTTTCCTTTACTGTTCTTGGGGGTTTAGTGTTTATAATGTCACTCATCTCTGCTCCCCGTGATGTTTTGGTGATTATTTGTGTGCCTCTGTTGCGCTGGCTGAGTTTCAGCTTTGCAGATGTCGTGAAGGTGCAGTTTAAACTCGCCAAGCAGGACCTGTCTGTCTGGCAGACTCACTCGGCCCCACTGTGTCTTCGGGTTTCTCCCACTTTCGCTGTGTCTTTACATCTTTCTCCTCTTTGCATCACTTCAAACCGAATGGCAATAGATTCTCTCCCGATGTGAGGCGACCGCTCCACCGAGACGTGTGTGAAAATTGCCCAAGGCTACAAGGCGCCTGTGCCCAAAGTCCAAGGAATCGCAGATCTTAAGCAGGCTTTTCCTCGCCTCGCAGGGGAGTCTCGCGTCTTTCTTCTGGAGGGGCGGAATTATGCAGGATATAAACGGGACACCTTGAAGAATTGTTCACTGAGGATTTGCAGGGAAAGGCTGTAAATGCCATTAATTCTGGTTTAGAAGCAGAAAGACTTTATTTGTTTATAGTGGGTATTTTAAAATAGATGCCAAAAGAGACCTTCAGTGACTGGGGTCAGTAAAATACAGTTGAAATTATAACGTACAGTTAAAACGACTCAATTTGTTGGCTTTTGTTCCCAATTCCTCAGTTCTTTGTAGAGTACAGTGAACAAACCATGTCTCAGTGAAGGCCCGAGTCGTGTTAGTCTGGCACTGCACAACTTAATTGCGCTGCCTTGTTATCTACAGAAAGAACAGAAAAAAAAAACGTTTCAATGCAGCCTCCAAATTAGCCGATAATTTCAGGAATGAGATGACTTATTAACTCCGAAACCCCGCCGTTTCAAACGCTGTTTAGATGTGTTTGGAGAGCAATTTGCCAGAAAACAAAACAAAGTGACATCAACACAAAAATGTACTTTTGTGTTGCTTCCAGAAAGGAGAAAGACATCTCGCTGTTCTCCCCTCTTATACTCTTATAACTCTTCTTATATTTTCAACACCCCACCGTGCACCATGGGATATGGGGCCGATATCACACACACACATACATTTTCTAGCTGCTGTGAAGAAATCGTGGACCTGAGCTAAGGTACACAGACATGTATTGAGCTCCCGCATTCATTGGAGATTGAGCTACACACCTGGACCCATGGCACTGAGGGTGACCAGAAAAGGGTTTTCAAAGGTCAATAGGAAGAAATAGGAAGAGGCGCGCAACCAGACTTATTCTGGTTATGGACTTATGGCCTCCTCTCGATTGGACACTTTCTCATGTTCTTAATACACATGGAGGTTTATGTCACGTCCATGATGTCTTTTCCAAGGGTTATTAAGACACCATGTTCATACAAATGCATGTGTTTTCCTCTCATTGCTGTACGTATATGTTAGAGACTTTCTCAGCTGGCACCAGCCTGCAGAAATTAAACGTATCATTTAGTAGTGTTCCCGAGGGGCGCAGATGCTACAGGAGAGTAGATATTCTGCGTAATGTTTTATTGAAGACAGCTCTGAGATTTCAGGAGTATGTTGAGCCTAAGTTATGCTGCTGCTCTCGGGTGAGTTTTAATGAACACTAAATTTAGCTCATCCTTGTGTCCCTCAGTGGCACAGGGTGTCCAGGCTGACCTTTGACTCGCCGCTGAACACATTAACAGTTTTATTTCTGCATCAGGTGAAAACAGAGAGAAAAACCCAGATTAATTTAGCAGTGCCGCCCCCTCATCCTTCTTCATGAGCAGAATAGACTCACGACAAACACAGGAATAAACACACAGCTGTCCGGCAACGGAGAGATCAATAACAGAGAGAAACCTGAAGCATACTCTTTGTAAGGTTGTGCTCTTTTTTACTTTTCCTGATGAGAGCTCAGTGTCTAATGGGGATCTATTATCCTGTTAAATCATCTCCTCGGCGTAGTTAATCTTTTAATGTCATTGTGCGTATTGTATAATATCTGGCTCCTTCGAAATGTATTAATCTCTTTAAAATGGTAAACCATTCATTTTCATGAGTGGGAAAGAAGGCTTGGAAACGAATTGCCTTGAGTATCGAGAGAGGACTTAATTATGACATGATTCCTATAGCACCTCGTTTCAACGTTGTATAGAATGGTTTTCACTTTCTATAGCTGCTGGTTTTCATGTGGAAAGATGCACTACACTATAAACAAGCTGTTGAATGGATCACAAGACGTGAAAAAGTATATAAAATATGAATCCTGGAAAAGAGAAACTGTAGATCGAAGCCAGTGGAAACGCACGGCACTGAGGGTGACCAGAAAAGGGTTTTCAAAGGTCAATAGAAAGACATCACTGCTCTAGAGGCAGTTCAGAGGAGAGCAACCAGACTTATTCCAGGTCTGAAGGGAATGTCCTAATGAGAGACTGAGGAACTGAACCTTTTCACCCTGGAACAGAGGAGACTACGTGGGGACTTGATCCAAGTCTTCAAAATCATGAAAGGCATCGACCACATCAAACCAGAGGAGCTTTTCCAGATCAGCAGGGACACACGCACCCGGGGACACAAATGGAAATTGGGCTTCAAGGCATTCAAGACAGAAAACAGGAGACACTTCTTCACACAGAGAGGCGTCACAATCTGAACAAACTCCCCAGCGATGTGGCTGAAGAGACAATTTGGGAACATTCAAAAACAGACTGGATAGGATCCTTGATCACTTAGTTATTAATGGACACCAAACGAGCACGATGGGGCGAATGGCCTCCTCTCGACTGGACACTGTCTTATGTTCTTAATACACATGAAGATTATTAGATCTGAAGCTGTAGATCGAAGCCAGTGGAAAGATCTGGGGGAGAACTTCATCCAGCGCTGGATCAATATGGGCTGATGGAGATATCAATATAACAGGTCATATCACACCATGTTTGTTCTGAACATTTTTTCTGAAGTCCGTAATTCTGTAAGAATCGTGCGCCCAATATGAATGAAATGTATCACTGAATAATGAAAATTACCAGCTGGGTTTCAGAAGTGATTGTAATGAGCTTTAACTGCCTCTGACTCTACTTGGCAATGCAATCTGAAACACCTCCCATAGTTACACACTTTGTGATGTTTCAAGGCTTGAAATATGAAGGCACCAGAAGCCCCCTGCGAGATTGTGATGTAAAAGGGGTGTCATGTGATGTAAAGGGGGGCTTATTCATTTCTTGCGCGTTTAATCTTTAAAATCCATTAATAACCTGTCTGTGACCAATACAAACATGATCAGGGTCCCCTGCATGTCGGGAATGCAGATTTGTCTCGGTCAATTTGTCTGGGTCTCGATTTAA
This sequence comes from Amia ocellicauda, assembly GCF_036373705.1. Lineage (NCBI taxonomy): Eukaryota > Metazoa > Chordata > Actinopteri > Amiiformes > Amiidae > Amia > Amia ocellicauda. The sequence continues at coordinate 22,381,119 of NC_089870.1, read as the reverse complement.
TGTTTCTGTTTTAGGCTGGAATCTCCATACACTAAAACACAGATGAACGTGTGTCTTGTTTATAAGAAGACAAAGAAGAGAATCATCATCATCATCGTCATCAGACGTCTTTCACTTGTGCAGAGCAGGAGCCGACGCCAGCCCGCAGAAAACAGAAAAGCACGGTGCAGACAAGATAACTAGGGCTCCTGCAAAACAGTGTCAGAGAATATCTTCCATCCAATTACAGCGGGTGCTTGTGAGATTGCGTGTCGGCCTGCCGTTCGTGCGGCGGCTCCTACCCCCCGCCGTGACTGTTTTGGCAGACGCACTTACGCATTAGGTGGGTAACAAACCCACTCTCTTGCTTTTCAATTTCCAGGATGTAACTGCCTCTTGGATAACAGTAATTTTTTTCTTGTCAGGGTGTATACAAGACCGCCTAATTTTTGTCCTTGCAAAACAGCAGTCTAATGAGTAAATTATACACTGTATCAATGAGATGCCTCTGAAATGATTTCTGTTGGCAGTGGAAAGGGGATGTAATTTTTCTTGTTGAAATACCATTTTTCAGTTGCTGCATGAGTGATGTGGTAATTATCTCTTACACCTGGGATTTAAATCCAATCCTACAAGCCCGTTTCCTGTTTGCAAGCTGTCAGCCCTGATGCATCGGCTTTGTTCTTATCTGGCGCTGGACGAGTGATCGGTAATACAGAAACAAGGGAGCCGGCGCGGGTCATCGTGTAATCTGCGGTGGAAATTGCAAACTGTAATGAGAATGGAGGCGAACTGGAGTCGTCTGGAAATCGATTAGCTCTGCCGAAAAAATTGCGCCACACATTTTTTTAGGGACTAATAATGAAACTAATCATGAAATTGGAAAGCGGAATCACGGAGCGGCGAAGGGAGCCGCTTGACGCCCCGCATTCGCTGACTAGTGTCCCCACGTCAGGGAGCAGCGTGTAAAAGTGGGCGTCCATATCCTGTCCTGATTCCCAATCGGTCGCTGTTTTCCGTTCACGTGTACGGTAAATATCGACCGTCAATCACTAGTTCAGGTTGTGGCCTTTCTTAATTTATGTTTTTCTGTCGTCCTTTCGTGGTGGTGACCCAAGGTGACAATTGGGGGAATTTATAACACAAACAAACACACACAAAAATCTATTAATAAAGTCCCTATTTTGATAGTTCTATAGGCCTAACTATTTGTGTGAAAACTGCATTTCCACAATAGGAAAGGGTCTAGATATTCCTATAAAACATCTTCTCTACATTCTGCCAAGAAAAACTATTCCCTGTTAATCAATTAATCACAGGCATACCCTCGACTTCAGGACTAATCTTGCCATACAAGTGTGTGTGAGTGAGAGTCTCACCCATTGTAACCATCTTACACAACGATTATCTTGCAGACGATAAGAGTTGTAGCTTGTATTCATTGTACAAAATTAAAAGCCGCAGATTTGAGAGAAGAGGAGGCAGCTTCTGGGCTGTGACCGATGCTGACGCTGTGAGTGAAGGCGTCGACACAGTGAATCAGAACTAACCCTTATAGCGTGGCTCAGTTTCCTGGCTGCCTCGTCGTCTCTGGGGAGGACATAACAATCTGAGTCCACTCCCCCGACCATCTCACCTCTTCACACCGCACACTCCTGGGCTGTACAGAGAGCTAGTCTATAATTGAAAACTGCCCCCGAACAAATATCTCAGCCCTCACCTCCCAGAGTAGCATCAGCAGAATAGCACAAGGTGTTCCCATGGATCAGTACCCTTCTCTCCAGCAGCGCTTGCTTTGGGGAATTTGAGTGGCTGTCCTTGGGTTATTTCTTTAAACAAGAAACACACACACACAAACACAAACGTATGTGTGTTTATGTATGCACTGCGCATTACAATTTCAATACACTCTACTTGAGCCAAACAGCATCTGCCGCTCGGGGTATTGAGCACCAGCACGCGTAATTGAATCTGGTGACAGCACAATCCCTTTCTTGTGTTGTCGTGATCTGTGGGGCTGCGGAGAGTGAGCGCATCCTCGGCCGTGGCTCTCATGCTGAGCACCTCGGCGGCTCTCTCGGTGCAGACAGCGAGTCTTGGTGGTGCAGCAGGGTGAGCTCATCCCCCGCCCTGTGCTGCATGCCTCTGCAGGGAGAGGCCAGGCGCTGCGTGCCGATTGGCCCAGATGAAGTAAAGCTGCAGAGATTTTCAGAGCAGGGTCTTTAAGCAGGCGGTGGCAGGGTCTACTTTCTCTGTGCTTTTTCCAGAGTGGGATATGCTCGTATTGTGCACAACACCGGTTTGGAGTGATTTCAGTTGGCCAGATTTAAAATTGAAGTCCTCGGTTGCTGCACTAGTGTGGCAACTAGCAAAGCTGATGAAAATCCACTAGAATATGGATCTGCAGCCCCAGCTTCTGTCACGACGCCCTAGAGTCTTCATGCATTTATTCTATCAGATATAAAGGATATATATCTATATGTGATTGTGTAGGTGTTTGTGTGAAACCCCTTATATTCTTCTATAAGCAACTGCAGAACTTTGGAGGTAGAAACTATTTGATCTAATTACACTTGTGCCTTCTAACGCTGTATATAGCTCTTACATGAGCACTGTATAGATTTCTCTTCTGTTTGATGTGAGGGAAATGAGTCACCAGCGCCTCCGTGCAGGAGCAGCACACACCTGTGTGCAAGCGGCCGGATTCACCGGGATTAATGCTTTACATTTCAATTTCCACACATTATAAGATGCAAGTCAAAAGGGAGACATAATGAAAGCGCTTATGCAAATTGGGACATATATCCAACTTACCCAAAAGTAACAAAAGTCCTGTTTGGTCATGCGGTGGTGGATTAAGGCGCATGCGATGTATGAATCGTGTCCTGCCCCTCGTCTGCAGCGGGGGAGGGAGATGGTCCTAATGACGGGAGGTTTTTGCATTCATTTTGCGCTGCGATTTAATTATTACCCGAAACAGCATTACAAGGTATTACCATAAGCGACATGAAAACCTTGCATAATGAATTTATTATGCACCAATATCTAAGCCTCGCCTTTGAGAGGCCGATTTGTAAAATATTACACATAATTAAGGATGCCAGGTTGTGACGTGAACTGCACAGGACGTCTTTTTAATTCATAATACCCCTGTTCCAGCACTTTCCAGGGGTTTGACAGAGAGGCAGAGGAAAGATCTGCTTTGCTTCTCAATAAGCACAAATACAAATTTGTCAATCCGCATGATACCTGCCTGCGCTGCAATGTGAGGGGAGTGCAGTGTATACAACTGTCAAACACACCATCATCATCATCATCATCTGATAAGGACTGCATGATCTGTTACTTTGCATAAAACTCGAAAGGGCTGAGGCTGCTGAAGACATTTTGACTTGTTTCTTGGGCTGATTTGGTTGGCTTGTTTGTTGCTGAAGAAGCAAAGAGACAAACAAACAGTTTCTTTGCAAGATGTTGCTCAGCAGCTGCTTAAAAGCCCGGCGCCAGCCTCCCAGAAACCCAGCAATCTGCTCCCGCAGCCCCTGCGCACTCCGCCGCCACTCCCGGCTCCGAGGCTCGGGCTGCGCACTTTGTGTGTGTGTGTGTGTCTGTGTGTGTATGTAGTGTGTGCGTGTGTGTGTCAGTGTGTGTATGTAGTGTGTGCGTGTGTGTGTGCGTGTGTGTATGTAGTGTGTGCGTGTGTGTGTGTCAGTGTGTGTGTGTGTGCGTGCGTGTGTGTCTGTGTGTGTATGTAGTGTGTGCGTGTGTGTCAGTGTGTGTATGTAGTGTGTGCGTGTGTGTGTGCGTGTGTGTATGTGTGTGTATGTAGTGTGTGCGTGTGTGTGTGTCAGTGTGTGCGTGTGTGTGTCAGTGTGTGTGTGTGTGCGTGTGTGTCTGTGTGTGTATGTAGTGTGTGCGTGTGTGTGTGTCAGTGTGTGCGTGTGCGTGTGTGTGTATGTAGTGTGTGCGTGTGTGTGTGTCAGTGTGTGTATGTAGTGTGTGCGTGTGTGTGTGCGTGTGTGTCTGTGTGTGTATGTAGTGTGTGCGTGTGTGTGTGTCAGTGTGTGCGTGTGTGTCTGTGTGTGTATGTAGTGTGTGCGTGTGTGTGTGTCAGTGTGTGTATGTAGTGTGTGTGTGCGTGTGTGTGTGCGTGTGTGTCTGTGTGTGTATGTAGTGTGTGCGTGTGTGTCTGTGTGTGTATGTAGTGTGTGCGTGTGTGTGTCAATGTGTGCGTGTGTGTGTGTCTGTGTATGTAGTGCGTGCGTGTGTGTGTCAGTGTGTATGTAGTGTGTGCGTGTGTGTGTGCGTGTATGTCTGTGTGTGTATGTAGTGTGTGCGTGTGTGTCAGTGTGTGTATGTAGTGTGTGCGTGTGTGTCAGTGTGTGTATGTAGTGTGTGCGTGTGTGTGTGTATGTAGTGCGTGCGTGTGTGTGTCAGTGTGTGTATGTAGTGTGTGCGTGTGTGTGTCAGTGTGTGCGTGTGTGTCTGTAGTGCGTGCGTGTGTGTGTCAGTGTGTGTATGTAGTGTGTGCGTGTGTGTGTGCGTGTGTGTCTGTGTGTGTATGTAGTGTGTGCGTGTGTGTCAGTGTGTGTATGTAGTGTGTGCGTGTGTAGTGTGTGCGTGTGTGTGTGTATGTAGTGTGTGCGTGTGTGTCTGTGTGTGTATGTAGTGCGTGCGTGTGTGTGTCAGTGTGTGTATGTAGTGTGTGCGTGTGTGTGTGCGTGTGTGTCTGTGTGTGTATGTAGTGTGTGCGTGTGTGTCAGTGTGTGTGTGTGTGCGTGTGTGTCTGTGTGTGTATGTAGTGCGTGCGTGTGTGTCTCAGTGTGTGTGTGTGTGTGCGTGTGTGTCTGTGTGTGTATGTAGTGCGTGCGTGTGTGTGTCAGTGTGTGTATGTAGTGTGTGCGTGTGTGTGTGCGTGTGTGTCTGTGTGTGTATGTAGTGTGTGCGTGTGTGTGTGTCAGTGTGTGCGTGTGTGTGTCAGTGTGTGTGTGTGTGCGTGTGTGTCTGTGTGTGTATGTAGTGCGTGCGTGTGTGTGTCAGTGTGTGTATGTAGTGTGTGCGTGTGTGTGTGCGTGTGTGTCAGTGTGTGTATGTAGTGTGTGCGTGTGTGTGCGTGTGTGTCTGTGTGTGTATGTAGTGCGTGCGTGTGTGTGTCAGTGTGTGTATGTAGTGTGTGCGTGTGTGTGTGTCAGTGTGTGTGTGTGTGTGTGATGGGTTTCTCTCTCTGCTCATGTGCACGCTGTCTTTCGGTCTTTCATTCGTGCCCTGTGTCTAATTATTAACATCTGTTCCTTTGAAGAAAAAAAAAAAAACTTTTCCCCAGTTGGTATTTAATCATATTAAAAGAAAGTCTGTCTTCAAGCAATCTGTTCTGTAATGAAGTGTGCACTGGATTCTTTTTTATTTTATTTTCAAAAAATTGCGTTATTAAAAAAAAGAAAAGAAAAACAGAAATACAGTATAAATAAATGTTCATTAGGGGGAAATTAATAAAAAGTTAAATTAACAGAATTGGTTACAACTGAGGGAGGGAGGGAGCGGGGCTCTGGTGTGTTTATTATACGGCAGTTGTTAAAAATTTTAATTGAAATGCACAATAGGACACCAGTGTTGACATAAAAATTGATTGATTCTGTGTTGCAATTGTACAACGCCAGCCGCTGCACATCTCTTTCTTCACAATCTCTGTGTGCATCTAATGTACATATACGGCATGTTCTTGTGTGATTAAACTGCAAACGCAAGCTAATGAGCGGAATTAAAGCAGCTCTCAGTGCCTGAAACCACAAAGACTGCTGTGCTGGGCTGTGGGAATCTCAAATGTGTACAGTATATAGGCTATACAAGTCATATATGTGTAATATATTTATTATGCACTATATAAACATTACACATGTATGAGCATTCCATCTGGGAAGAAAACAAAAAATATCAGATTAAATGTTTAGCTATTTATCAGTAGTAAAGGGTATTTTGTGTTGTAATGGACTTGCACAATAAGTTGCACTGCCAAGAAAGTCACAACCAGACAATCCCCAGAGTGCCTGGCTTTGGCAAACTGCAGCAGCACTGTTCACCATGCAGATGACAGCAGACTGGCATGTGTGGTGGCATCCGAGTGTTCTCCTACAAAAGGATCAGAGGCAAGCTCTAGCCGTATGCGATGCTGACACACTCTGGACTTTACAAAGCAACACAGAGAAAAGCCGAGCTCCGAGGCGTCGTAGATAACTGACAACAACAGAAAAGACGAGGTGCAAATGTGTGCAGAATACAGCCCTCGGTGTGAGAGGCTCTGAAAAGTGCATTCCGAGCCATCTGCTCTGAAGTGAGGAGGAAATCTGTTGCTGGTGATTGCCCATATGCCTGCCTGACTTCTGCAATGAGGTCACGTGCGTCGAGTCTTCGACGTGCAGTTGCACAAAATGTTAAAGCATTGGCTCTGTTTTGTTTGGCTGTTATTTAGTATGACTCCCGGAAAAAAGTATTTGCCCAACATGAATCCTCAGAACTTCGACAGCTGCTTCTAAGCTAAACATCAAAACCAGGCCGATGAATGCTCGTTCTTTACATGTGCTGTTTTGTGCATCACATTATGGTCAATGTAGTAAACAGTCATTTACATACGAGGGAAGAGAGCAATTAAAGCCCCAGGAACAGGCGACGAAGGAAAGGTTTTCTTTCTGTATGTTTTCTACTGCAGCTGGTGAAAAGAAGTGTACCTGCACGGAGTCTAGACTCCTAAAGGCTTGGGGGATGCGTGTATATTTGACATCAGCTGGAGTATAAGGGTAGACTGTTCTCTCATACACGGAGACGCACTATTTTATAACAAACATGACAGAATCGGGTGAAGTCCTGATCCCACTTTAACACGTTTATATGTTCATTTATTTACTTCATCCTTGGAAAACAGCCTACAGCCATGAAGCAGTAATCAACGTAATTAATCAGGACGCGCGTCAACCCCTTCCCTGGCATTTCGGGTTCCCTCTCTTAGTCTTTCAAAGGAGACGCGCCCCCCAGTTTTACTTCAGTTTGTTTTCGCAGAAATCCCCAAAGCTCACTTTTTAAAATTCCTCTTCAGACGGTTTGGTGCGTGCGGCTCTCCTGCGCTGCGTTGCTATGGGAACAGGGATGTCAGGAGTGGCTGATAAATTTCAAAAGCCGTCAACCTGGATCCAGAGGTTTCCATCACGGCGGCTTCAGAAGCGCGAACATCTGTTTGGAAGCACAGCGGTACTTTTTTTATAGGTCCCTCACACTCTATCCGCATAAGCGGTTCTCCCGGGCCCGGCTGCGGATAAAACCGGTTCTCCCGGGCCCGGCTGCGGATTCCCCAGGTCCAAATTCAGTGAAAACATGGACTCTTCCACCAGCCAGTCATATCAAGGACAGGCGCTGGTGGTGAATTTCCATTGGACAGATGAAAGTCATCTCTGGCAAACATTAAACGAAACAAAACAATTAAAACCCACGAGGGGCCAGGTTTAGAACTGGCAACTGGAAAGCGGGTCCCAGGTTTATTTATCTCGGGTCATTCTCTGATCTTGTCCTGGGGGGCCGCAGTGTCAGCTGGTTTTTGTTCCAACAGGACCTCCCAAATACTAAATTAATGTTATTATTTACTCAGGTGGGCTTGTCTAGAACTTTCATATTTGATCTTTATAGCCGATCTTACAATTTGTCTGACTCAAAACACTGAACACACAGAACATGCCAGAGTCTGGAGAGAAGTGTTCAATTGATCCAGTTAATTGTTTAATTAGACCAATTAAGGAGCCAAGAGCTGGGCTGGAACAAAAATCAGCAGACACTGCAGCCCCCCAGGACTGGAGTCTGACGCCCTATATGTTTCTGGTCTCAAGGGACACTCGGTCTGCTGCCCCCGTGCATTGGAAACAGAGGTCCTCTGGCCATTTGCCATTCACTAACCCCGGCTGGAAGGCCTACAGGGGCCCAGCCCGAGAGAGGCCGTCCGCAAGAGCGCCGGCTGTCAGCAGGAACAAATCGGTGACAGCCGGGCCCAGCGGAGGACGCCTCGCGATTTGTTTACTTAGCAGAACATTAGAGTCGCAGCGCGGGGAGCGAGGGCACCACTGCCACCATAACAGGCTTTTTTCAACTCTCTCTCATATCTGCTGGCTGAGAGAGAGCACTGGTTCAAGAATATTCTATATATAAGTTGTGCTGCGGCCAAGATGCATCCCAAGGGGAATAATCGTACCACAAAGTAGCACTTTCCCTCAGTGCCGTTAAAACACACTTCATCACAGTGATTTGAAAACACGGCGAAGCGTCCTGCCCTTCTTCAGAAACCAGCAACAGCAAGCGGTAATGAAATCAGAGGGACGGTTTGAGTGGCTATTTATGATCCGCTGGACTTCAAGTCTTGCTCTTGACGACGGGACCCCGGCTGGATCAATGACTTTGATCGATTGGTCGCACCTCTGTTTCAAGACCACAGCAGGCAGCTGAGCGTGTAGGTGCGCCGCTCACGGGCTCAGAGAACCGGTGGACAGACTCCAACATCGCCACAGCTAAGCTGATTTGCAGATAAGAATCCGATGGGAAATTTGGTGCAGCGCTTCAATCATCTCTCGGCTGAGTGCAGCCCCGCCCGACTGCGTCCAAGACTTCAGAGACACCCAAATGCACATGTATAATTCTCTGGAAGTGGAAAGGGCTGGGCCCATTTCCCATTGTGTGCTTGTGTGTGTGTTTGGTTATGGGTTTTGGTTCTCAAAAGGCTGTCAGTTGCTTATAGCAAGTTCTGACACAGGAGGGAAAAGAGAATAGATTTTGCATCTTGGCAAATTGTCCTCCTTATTAACCTATGCACACCGGCTTTCATGGCGCTAGTGAAAGCAATTTGTTTTCATATCTTGTAAATTGATTCATCTTATGCTCTGCCAAGATATTTTCTTTTCATACCATGGACTGACAGACCAATCATCTCCCGCCACCTGATTATTACCCGGGACCATTTGCAGCTTTAATGATCGCGAATGCAGAGCAGAACACTGGCTCCATCCCTCTCTTCATTGTTGTTTTGATCGGTGGTTGGAGGTTCTTTTATTCCCCAATATCTTTCTTAAAACAATTTGCAAAAATAATAATGGAAGGAAATATTGACAGTGGGGGTAAAAAGCCGTTCTCCGCAATCGCCCCACAACGCTGAGCTCTGAACTTACACGAATTAGAGTAATTAAATACAGATGTTCAACTCGAATAACAAGAAAACTGTCAGGCAGGCGAACACCTGGGGCTTTAAAATAGTGTGTGTTTAATTGTTTTGTTGTTGTTGTTTTAAATAGTTTTCTTCCTCTCAAGGTCAGAGGATCATTTACAAGCTGCCTGCGCTGTTTCCTCGCAGACCGCTGAGCATCGATGGATAGCGAATGCAGAGCTGATCGGTAATAATTATGAGCGCTGTATTTCACTGGCTGGAAAGCTACTATAAATGTTATTATCCACCCATCATACCTTTATTGCTGCAGGTACCTTCTTAGAGAAGAAATACTTCTCCGGCACACAGCGAACTCTGATTAAACCCTACAGCTTTCTTTTTATTGTTTTTTTTTTTGTCCTTACTCTGGGGGTTATTTAACACAAAAACGACCATTAGAAATTGATCTATTGAACCCAACAAGGAGAGCAGCTCTTGAGTTCGCCTCCTGCTTCGCTCCGTAGCTGCTGTTGATTTATCGCCACTCTCCTGTAATTGCACACCTGACGACACCTCGCCGGGCTCTGATGCACACACTCTTGTGCTGCTGTCGATGATGTACAAACATCCCCTTTAATTACACCATCTCTCCAGCCTTCCCCTCAGATCCGATTGTTTCCATTTCAATGTGCTCAGCGGCCCTTTCCATCTTGAGTCCTGTAGTGAAGCTTTACACCGAGGTCTGATCAATGGTATCTATTGCATGTTTTTACACAAATTGCATGCATCTTGTGTGCTTCAAAATAAGGGAGAGATTCAAAGTGTGTGTGTGTGTTTGTGGGTTTGCAGAGTGATACCAGAGAGGTTTTTGCACTGTTTGATCTCCATTCTGCATGTTCCTCTTATACGTTCTGCCCAGATGGTTCCTGTATTAGGAAATTCCTGGAATAGAGTCGATTGGGCTTTTCTTTAAGACTTTGAAAAAGTGCTTTGATCAAAGAGCGTCCACATCTGAGAGAGTCGGGGCATTTCTCTTCATTTTATATCTGGATGAAAGTGCCAGTTTCTAGGGAGGGAACTGAGATAAATACCCAACAGCCATTTTCTTCAAGAAAGAACAGGAATTAGCTATTAGCTTTTAGTCAGTGCAGAGTTACTGTTGATATGGTAATGTGTAATTAGAAACAGAAAAGCATCTTGCATTTTTTCTTTCTTAACGACAAAATACCTAGATGACTAATGTAAGATCTTTATCAGAAAGTATTCAAATTAAATAAGGCTTGGTTCTTTGTATTATTAATACGTTGGCGACATCTTTCAGGAAGTGTTCCCTGAGCTAGACAATGGGTTGGAAACAATATTCTGTCCTTTATTCTTCCTGGTACCGAACACTGAATTCTGCTGATTGGTTTGCTACTCCTCTCCACTCTCCTTCCTCAGAGCCGCTCCTTCTCATCCCTGGCCCCTAAGTGGTGGAACGACCTTCCCACTGAAGTCAAAACAGCAGAGTCCTTGACCTCCTTCCGGCGCTTACTCAAGACACATCTTTTCAGACTGTCCTTATCAGCTTTTACAATCTAGGATGTAAGACCTCATATATTGTTTACTGTATATCTCGTATACACTTGTGTAAATTCTGACTTTGTATAATGTATTTTGCCTTGAACTGCACTGTATTATTGCACTTTGTATTGCTCTTATATTTTGTAAGTTGCCCTAGACAAGGAGACTGCTAAGAAATAAAAAAATAAAAATAATAATAATAATAATATGCGCAAAATATTAAATTGCAATGTGCTGCAGACGAATGAACATTAATAATTAATCATTAATTTGATGCGTCAGTGGTGCTCAAATTAGCCTTTTGATTTGGCTTTTAGCTTCATTTTAAAGAGGAACCTTTTTGGCTTTGTTAATTTTTCACTTATTTAAAAACAATCGAATGAACTAATTGGGATTCAGTTTCTATATTGTAGATTTCTATTAATCCAACAAAACAGCTGCTCTTCTGATTGATTTTCTGTATGAAACCCTTTATCTGGCACAATTGACACTGAATGAAGCCAATATCTGATAAAATGATGATTTTCAACCTGGTCAGAGTGAGTAGTACATGTTCTCTTAGTATGTAACTGTTATAGGATTGAACGTGTTCAGTATTGAGTTAATTTTTCACTAAAGAGGAGCAAAAGTATCTCATAACAAACCCAGAAAACTGTTACCATCTCGGAGTGACTTGCGCAGTGATTCTGCCCTGGCAGGTGGGGTTTCAGTGGTAACGTGTGTTCGCCAGGATTGTGCATCTGGTCGCTTCCGCTGGATGGAAACAAACATGACGGAGTCTCTTCAGTGAACAGCTGTAAGTAAGTCAACCCTATTGAACTGATCCATAAAGGGGGAGGAATTGAATCAGAAAAGACAGGAGCACTGTGACACGCCTGTCCTTAGCGTTTCATCTGTTAAAGAGACTAAATCTCATTTACGAAAGTTGTATGTATATATGTATGTATGTTGTATATGTATTTACACAAATAAACACATTTATATACTTACAGACACACACATATAAAACTATATATACATATGCACAAAATAAAGGTGTATGTGTATCTATTATACATAGATATACATATATATGTGTGTGTGAATTATTGCCCTCTGGTACCACCCAGTGGCCAGGTGCATTAAAAGGTTGTTGTATCAGTGAGGCTTCCCCATACGATCTGAACAAACTGTAAGCAGACACTATGACAAACACAAAACAGGAGGCGATATCCATGACTTCAACACACAAAACGCCTGGTTCATGTGGAGGCTGTTCTCTCTCCTCAGGATTGTGCCAATGAAAGAAAGTCCTGTTGTGAATGATCTACACTTCAACCCTTCACAGCAAAACCGCAGCAACACACACCGACCAGACAGCGGAAAGGAGACGAGCTCAGGCACATCAGACGGGTGCGCAAAACAACTTACACCCCCTAAGACGGTAAAAGCTTAATGTGGCCAGTACCCCCTCTTCTTTGGCGTGGGGTTAAGTCGAAACATCAAGAGAACTACCAGCACAGACCCAATCTGAGTTTCTCTTGCGCTCCCACTGCTGTCCATCAACACAGCCCCTGTGAAGGCCAGAATGACGGCCGAGAGCTTCTTCACAAGACAGATTCTCCAGACCGCCTTTATTCACAGATTAATTACAGGCATCCATTATCATTACAGCCCCTTGCTGGTCTCTTTCGGTAACTCCCAGCCCAGAAGAATGCAGACGCCAAAGCCTTCTCCGCGGTAAGTCTCTGCGACAGATCTGTAGTGAAAGTTTGGGCACTTGGAGGTGAACTAATGACTGACAAAGCCACTGTATACTTCAAACAGGTTCAGTCATTACTCTGGGTTAGCATACAGTCTTCAAAGAGTCCTTGTTGTACTTTCATAGCATAAACCTAGACTACGGGCAAACTCACACACAAGCAGCTGGGAACGTCTTTGAAACATCACTCCTCGGTAACTTGTTGACCTGGAATAAACTGCGGGGAGCTCCCATCTGAGCGCAGGACTCCATAATCGCGCTCATTATCGCGGCTCAAGCAGCCCCTCTCAGTTCACCTGTCTGCGATGGAGCCATTCTCTCTCGCAGGAAGCGCAAGCAAGTGAACACAAGGTTACTCCCCACGCTGCAGAGGAGACAGGACCATCTCATTATTATTATTATAGTTTCTTCTTATGATCATTTCCGTGACAGGCAGCCCTCCTTTATTTGCAGGAAATCAACCCCATTAGGATTAGTACTGTCTAGTTTGCCTGCAGCCAAAATTCGCTGCCTCTGTGAAGGGAGAAAGACCAGTCAGAATGAGGAGAACTCCTTCATAAAGTTCCCAGGCTTGGTTAATATCCGAGACTTTATGCGCTGTAGCATTTGTATTTCAGTGCCAAACGAAACTGACCGTTACTGAGTCAGCGTGGAGGAGTCAAGGACAGTAAACAAGCATCTTGACATTTTCTGCGGTGCTTGTGAAGGCCCTCGTACTGGACTGATGCCAGGCCTGCTGTGTTCTTTTTGTTTGTTTGATTGTGATCATCCTAATGAGCTGACTAGCTTCAGTAACGAGGAGAAGCCAGTGGAAACGCAGAAGGAATGGTGAGATCGGTTTAGGGATGGGAACAGTGGGGGTCCCACTGACTTCTCGTTTCATGTATTCAATCTGAACAACTAAACAAATGCGTACAATATACCAGCCACACCACTATATCATATAATCAGAGTTTAAGTCTAGACTTTGTTGTTTACTTTTATTCTGGTTCGGATTTGGTTGTTGCTGTTTATTTCAGCCCTGCTCTGTCTCTCGGATGCTGGTCTCTGCGTTCTGCATGCTGACACTTCACACGGGGTCCTCGAAAGACTGTCGACCGCAGATCTGACGAGGTGAGGATCAATAGGACCTCGATCCAGACTTTCAAAGCCCATCCCCCCCCCGCTCCCCACCATCTCAGTATTATCGGCAGAGATCAGCCAGCCTCCCAGCTCCCTCGTAAAAAGAGAATTACCCTCCCACCCGAGAGGAAATTGAAGTGTTATTTTCAATTTCGATCTTGCATGTTCCGCACGGCGGTCACGGTGAAGACCAGAGGTACTCGGCAATAACAATAACCGCAAGGCAAGTGTGTTTACAGCCCTGCAGCCGGTGATAAAATGATGGATGAATGAGAGGAGGAGTCTTTGTAGTCCCAGTACATTGTGTTGGAAGGAGTTGCCTCTTGCAATCTGTGAACTTGACTTTCAAAAGCTTTCAGATAAATACATGGTATAAATACGCTGCGAATACGATTGTGTCCACAGGTGTGTGTATTAGTTGGCTGGGAGTCCTCTCGGATGCATTACACACTTCAGGCAGTGTGCCGCTGAAAAATGTCCCCGGAGGAAACCCTCCTCTGAGAAGCTTTTGTGCTTATTAGATTTTTGTCGGATTGTCATTTTATCTGGAACCAGTACCTCAGCACCAGAAACGACAACTGGGAATCACACGGGACGCGCAAAGAACAACAGGGTTTGAAACGAGAACCAAAGAAAACGTAACAACAGCACAGAAGATGTATGGTAGTGTGATTTAAATTAAAACAAACAAACAAAAACGTTCTGGGAGACCAAACTGACCCAGCATCCTCCCCCACAATCCGTGTCAACAGAAGTGTACTCTGTCGGGAGGGGAAAGGGTTAAGCCTGACATCCTGATTTAAATGTTCTCCCCCCGTCTCTCACCGGTGGCGGCCAGCCAGGGGACTGTAATTGAGTTAAAGCACATTACTCCATGCTCAACTGAAGCACACAGCCCATGAAAGGAACTGAGTCGCGGCTGGCCCTGGGTCAATTAAGAGATAAAGAACAGTTACCGAGCTTGTTAAAAGTGATTCGGCGCTCGGATCCATAAAAGAAGATGCTGCGGCGAAAGGTCAGCTGATGGAGAAGCAGAGACTAGCTGACAGGGAAGTGACTGGGATGTTTGATTTCCCTGCAGAAGATTGGTTCTGTTTGTGGTGACTGAAGCTCCTGCAGTTAAGGGTTACCGATGGCATTACTGGTTCTGGTTCTGGTACTCTGGGCATTTAGGGTGTGCAGAGTGAAATGTTGTCACTGCTTTAGGTCTGAGTTTAGGTCTTTGAGCAGCACATTGATTCATTTATTAATCTATTAAGTTTGGGGGACGACAACAAGGACAGGCTTTACAGATAGTTATTAACGATGAAGACAAATGACCACTGACGATAATCAGATTCTTCTGCAAACCAATACCATTTTCTTGATTGTGATAAAGTAATGTAGGTAATATTCATTCCTGGCACTTTGTCCTGATTTCCGTGTCTCTTCAAGGTCATGACTGCAGAATAGGACACAGAATACCCAGTTATCCTCACGGATGCCATTTTGGCTTTTGATAATTTTCCCCCTACATTACTTATGGGAAGTTCTTGTAAGATATATTGAGGCACATCTATTACATTTTTCTGACTTTACAGGCCTGACACAGATTTATACATTTTTGGCGATACTTTTGGCATTGAAAAACAACCAAAAGTTACAACTGTAGCTGCAGTTTTCCAACACAAATTACATTGTGTGTTTCAGAGCGAATACACTCCCCTGTGTGCAGTAACTATTTCTTGAAGTGAGAGGAGTTTTCACTGAATATTTAATATATTTTAAACCATTATCAAAACAGACATAAATAACACGTGTTTTTATCTGGTTATTTCACAAATCTATATTTTAATAAATAAAAACTGCTCAATGCTCAGTAGATTTCATAGATTTTCACCAGCCTTTAAGAATATATAACTTCAATACAGAGAGTAAATACGGTTCACCCAAAATGCCTGGTGGGTTTATCTAAGCCTTTTATCTAAGCCTAATTAATTTAGAAATGAATCTGTACACAAAAGTCTACATTAGAAAAGATGAACAACAATTAGTTCTTATTTAACTAATTTAAATCGGATTTTGAGAAAGAAAACCAATTAAGTTGAAATCCTAGCGAGACCTGGAACACCTACCTCTTTAAGACGCTGTATGGATTCGTCTCCCCCTCTCCCTCTCTCCTGTTTTAGACTCATTTAAAATTGGCAATTACTGTGAATTTCATTATCTAATTAAGGAATTCTTTTGGAAACTTTGAAAAACTCTGTTTAATTGGTCTTTTAAGTGTCCATTACCGGGGAACATTCACAAGTGCGAAAGCCATTCATCACTGTTTCATGCCATTTGACTCTATAAATGGGCTGTTATTAAACTGATTGTGTGCGGACGTGAGAGTGTGCGATAATTTCGCAGGCAAGAGTCCAGGGCATCACAAGGTCTGCTTACTTCTGCTGGAGACTCCTCTACAAGTCTGTGTAGGGCTTTTCTTGTGTGTTTGTTTGTTTTTAAGTGATCCATTTTGTCTGGCACTCCACCAGCTGGGCAGATTTTGCAGAATTAAAGAACTTTTCAAAAAACGAGGACTTGTCGTGCCATCGAACGCCTAACAACACACCTCCATGGATCAATTACAAATGCCCACCACAGACACGGGCACAGAGAACGACGGAGAAGCTCTGTTGTCTTCTGTGTCTGCGAGGGAAGGGCTGGAAGCTGGAGCGACACACTCCGGCGCCGGTGAAGACAGATGCTGAAACGCATTGATCGCGTTGTTAGCGGTTCTCAGTCTAAATGGTGCTCACACCTCCGCCGTACGCAGAGTCTGCTCTCCTGTCAGAGACGAGGAAGGCTGCGCTGTGAGGCCGGGCCGCAGACAGCCATAATTTAATCATCACCGCGAGTAAGACTGCGGTGGTGCAGAATAGTAACTAGCTGCTGTAGTCTTAAACCGGGACAGGCTTGTCTGCTAAACTAAATTGCTTGAATGACTGTGAGCGATTCAAAACACTGCTCTGTTTTCCTTTTTTTTTCCCCTGTCCCCCTCCAGAGAACATATTACAGCTGAAGAGCCAGTTTGACATTTGCTTACACATGCCATTTATTGGCTACTTGTATTTTCATCTGGCAATTTTGTCGAACACCATTTTTCATTAAACCGATAGAGCCAAGTGTTTCGTGTAAGCATTCCACTTTCCTGCAAAGAAAGCCCAGTCTGTCTCTGGCATGTATGATCTGTTATAAGACATAGATGAGCTCTCTCTCTCTCTCTCTGGCATATATTGATATTCTTCATGCTTGAGACATAATGGAAAGATTTTTCTTTTTAAAGACAGCACTCCAATCGTCTCACTGATGGGGGAATACCTGAACCAGTCCTGCGAGAATGGATTGTGTGGGGGAGTTGTGTGTGTGTGTGTGTGTGTGTGCGTGTGTGTGTTTATCAAATTTAATATACTTCTGAAACCTGTGGCGTACTGAAGCACAAACATCTCGGCGGTGTGCCGGTGTTTCCTGGGCTATGCAGACCTCCGGTGTATCGGCACGGCCGTATCGGAGTCTGCAGGAGGCAGAACGGCATTAAACTGTGAGAGCACATCAAACTGATTTATGGTTTCTGATCAAGGCTAGAGGGAAAATTACTTTACGTCATCAGCTCAAGGTGACTGAGACCATTAGCACACAGGGTGGGGGGGGGGGTAAATGGCATGCCAAGGCTGCTGTGCTGAAAGGGAACAGGTTTATTAAGCAATTTTAATAGAGAGAACCAATGTGTTTATTACACCAGGCCTTTCAATAATAAATGAAGCAATTAAGGAATTTAAGCTGCAGATTTATTGTTCTTTTTTTTGTGCGGGGGGGGATCTGGAGAATGAGGTGGAGAGGGACTTGATAATAAGCGTAATAAACGAGAAGAGGAGTCTTAATCAGATGAGATTGTTTAAATTACAGCGGCGCCAAGCAGGCTGTGCCACGCCGAAGGGGGGTGCAGATTCGTTACACGGGGCTCGAGTCACAACTCTCATAGACACACATCTCAGGCGATCGGTGAGGAAGGGGCTGTTTATGTCGGCTTCACTGTGTTTCTATTACTGTGGTTATTGTGATTATTGGGGTTACTAGTATTGGGGTTATTGTGATTATTCTTGTTGTGATAATTGTGATTATTATTATTGTTGCTGTGGTTATTGTGATTATTAGTATCGTGGATATTGTGATTATTATTATTATTATTATAAACACTGCATCCTCCAAAGTTCCCAAACTCACAGCAGGTTCCTAAAACAGGACACTATCTCTCAGAGCCAATTATAAATCATCTGAACGGCTGCTTGATCATCACTGTCTGACGTTTTACACTGAATCTGCTCTTTTCACATAACATTAGACTAAGCGACGGCTGCCGCTTTTGAGTTGATTTCATTTAATCACAAAAGAAGAAAATAATAGAAAATACATAGATATATATTTAATATTTCTGTATCTGCTCTGCAAACCAAGGCATATGTTCGCCTGGAAGCGTTGCAGTATTTGGGGTAGCAATCAGGGCTCTGGACTTTGGAGTGGGGGGTCTTCGGTTCAACTCAGATGGGGGGCACTGCTCTTGTACCCTTGAACAAGGTACTGCACCCAGATTACTCCAGTAAAAGCCCAGCTGTATACATGGGTAAGTGATCTCTCATAACAATTTTAAGTCGCCCTGCTAAGAAATATAATAGGTAGCAGTTTTCCTTCTGCATGCAGGACCCACACACTACCCCACAGCCAAGACCGCCAGCCAGCTCGACACAATAACGACCCCGAGCACGGTGCAGAAACAATAAATATTCCCGTTCTAATCTTTTTATTCGTCTCTTGTTTTAATTGACGTGCCCGCCCAATGGGGCTGTAGCTGTTGTTATGGAGACGGTATTCGAGGTCATGGGTGAGAGAGAGAGAGGGAGCTGCAACGGTTCACAGAGGAGCGACTGCAGCCTCTGAACGCCACAGAGAGGACTGTAAAATATTTATACAGCCATTGTGCTTAATGTGCCTTTTAATACGGTGTTTGCTACCATTTTGTCACAATGCCATCCTGCCGATTATATATATATACATAGAAATACAGCTTAAAACCAGCTCTAGCAGCAGACAACACAGACACGGCAAACATTTAGAAAGCGTTTTTACACAAACCATATGCTTAACGGCCTCTAAAGCCAGCCAGGTGTAGCATCTGACAATGCCTTACTTACACAAAACACACTAACAGGCGTTTAACACAAACTTCAATGCTTAAATGATGCAGTAAGTTGGCACCGACCACGAGAAGATCGGGGGAAGGATAGCCGAACAAATTCAGAGGCGATATTTACTCACCTGCAGTGCATTCCTAAACACGCTGCTAACAATATGTCTTTACTGCAGTATCTTTATACCACTCTCTATATACTGCACCTTTACTGCAGTATCCATCTCTCTATACCTCTATATATACTGCATCTTTACCACAGTATTAATCTCTCTATATATACTGCACCTTTACCACAGTATTAATCTCTCTATATATACTGCACCTTTACCACAGCATTCATCTATCTATACCTCTCTATATATACTGCACCTTTACTGCAGTATCCATCTCTCTATACCTCTATATATACTGCATCTTTACCACAGTATTAATCTCTCTATATATACTGCACCTTTACCACAGTATTAATCTCTCTATATATACTGCACCTTTACCACAGCATTCATCTATCTATACCTCTCTATATATACTGCACCTTTACTGCAGTATCCATCTCTCTATACCTCTATATATACTGCATCTTTACCACAGTATTAATCTCTCTATATATACTGCACCTTTACCACAGCATTCATCTATCTATACCTCTCTATATATACTGCACCTTTACTGCAGTATCCATCTCTCTATACCTCTATATATACTGCATCTTTACCACAGTATTAATCTCTCTTCATATACTGCACCTTTACCACAGCATTCATCTATCTATACCTCTCTATATATACTGCACCTTTACTGCGGTATCCATCTCTCTATACCTCTATATATACTGAATCTTTACCACAGTATTTATCTCTCTCTATACCTCTCTATATATACTGCACATTTACCACAGTATTCATCTCTCTCTATACCTCTATATATACTGCATCTTTACCACATTATTCATCTCTCTATACCTCTATATATACTGCATCTTTACCACAGTATTTATCTCTCTCTATACCTCTCTATATATACTGCATCTTTACCACAGTATTTATCTCTCTCTATACCTCTCTATATATACTGCACATTTACCACAGTATTTATCTCTCTCTATACCTCTATATATACTGCATCTTTACCGCAGGATGTATCTCTCTATACCTCTCTGTGTTTGATCAAAGAGAACACAACTTTGTGTTAATATTCACCACATTTTTAACACAATAATGTATTTTTTGCTTTTTTTTGCCACATTATTGTGTTGTGCTTGGGTGAATTGTAGAACATTTGTATGGGCATCAAATGCACAAACAACAGGTTAATACTATTGAAATTCGGCAATATAGAAGTAAGTTATAAATCTCTAATATTGTTATTAGGCCTCTTCTGCACAGGGTTTAAATCGAGCTGTGTAGTTCTCATCATATCTCCCACTTGTACAAAAAGTATTTTGTGAATCTACTAGAAAGACTCTGGGATATTTTAAGAAAGAAAAAAAGATTTGTAGTTGGAGATATACATGATTGAATATGCATGTTCGGTCTGTGATCTCTTGTGGTTAATTCAAATTCACATTCATGAATACACCTTCGTAGTATTTTCCCTCGCATATACGGCGCACACACACAACATTTAAAACATTAAGGAAACGTCAATTCACATTTCAACAAGAGCCGGAACATTAAATTCAATATTGGCATGAAATCGCACCTCCCGCAACATGTGTTAACCTCAATGTCAGTGTGATATTGAGAGTGTGTTGCTCAGTCTCTCAGGGACAGTGCCGAGGAACTATTTCTGTACACAACAGATGCACTCAGATACACAAAAGCCCCCAGAGGGCCAAGCGGGGATCTGATGCCTGTGGTTATGAGGCACTTTAAGGATGCCATAAACCGTCAGCAGAGGGGAATGGAGGGAAGGCAGAGCGATGGAGGTGATGGATGGTCGTTTGTACTCTCGTCTTGAAAATCTGGGACCTTGGTGTCTGTGCATCATTTGGATGGAAACTTAGCATCACGTGCTTTTATTTTTAACAATACAATCCCTCCTGAGCACACAGGCAGAGATGCGGCTTTTCCATCAAGGGTGAAGTATCTATTCATTGTCTCTATTCACCTTGACTGTGCAGCTTTTCAGGATGGATATATTTTGCTTACATAGTTTTTTCTTCTTCTCCAAACTTTCTTTTTCCTTTCTTCCCCCACCCACAAAATCCCATCTGGGGCTTCCCTCCTCATTCCCAAAGGGATGCACAAGATGTATTGCATTTTAAAAGTTAATACCAATTTAGAAAGCTGTGGGGAATAAAGCATGAATACAAAAACATACAAATAAACGAATCCGGTTGGGGAAAGGTGTACTGAAGATGCAATTTAAAACACAAGCCCGTTCCGGTGCATTGCTTTGCTAAAACCTGCCAGGAATCAAGACTCCTGAAGCACCATCTCACACACAAAGAGAGAGAGATGCCGTGTGTGAAGCCACAG
Organism: Amia ocellicauda; assembly: GCF_036373705.1. Classification (NCBI taxonomy): domain Eukaryota; kingdom Metazoa; phylum Chordata; class Actinopteri; order Amiiformes; family Amiidae; genus Amia; species Amia ocellicauda. The sequence continues at coordinate 22,359,859 of NC_089870.1, read as the reverse complement.
CACGCCTGTCACGCAGGAAAGCGAGTGATGATGGCGGAGAAGCCGGAGTGAAAATCTGTCCTGATTACTGGATGTAAAGATGCATTGCTCAGCGCTAAGTATTTCATGCTCCCAATGATTATGAGGAGAGAGAGAGAGAGAGAGAGAGAGAGAGAGAGAGAGAGAGAGAGCACACATCACCCCATCAAGCGGTGTCACCGGCCGGGTCAGAAATGCGCGCCAGCTGTTTGTGTAATTCAATAGAGATTATTGAAATGAGCAGCTCAATGCCTTTCCGTTGTATAATGCTGTCCAGGTAGGCTAATGCAGATTTGATTCCTCCCTCGCTGCTGTCGAAACCAAAAGCAGGATTCATTTTTTCTTCCCTGGCGCCTGCACTGGTAATTTCCATAGCGATTAATTTCAGCGTTGATCCAGGAGGCAGTTGCCGGGTCCCCAGAGAGCCGGTGATCCTACTCAGCATTCAGGAGACGGCCGCCGCTGCCTGAATCTATAAATTCACATGTCTGACTGCAATAAGCTTCTCTACCTAACAGCTGCCGATGGGGGGATTAGGGAGAAATCTTTAATTTCATGCAAAAAAATTGGTGTGCAGTGGCTTTTGAACCCCTCCCCGGGGTAGGGGAATTGACATAATGCAAACTAAAACTATTTTGAATGTATCAACACACACAGGAGTTTTATCTTTTCTTTTCTTTCTTCAGCAGGAAAACAAATGTAAATTTCCTGCCAAAATAATTAAGTTGTCGCCAACAAGAATTCGCAAAGGCACGGCCATTGATGCTCAAAAGGTTGGAAAACAAAGGGAACAAACGCAATTATTTATCTTTATGGTGCCAGATGTGAGACCGTGACTTCCTTTCTTCAATTAAGGTTTGCTATTCAAAAGAAAAACCTGACAATATCAGCATTTCAGTGCCTACATATATGAAATTCTTATATGGGATAAAGTATAACATGCTTACTTCAGGGTCAGTAAAACGCGAAGCAAGATGCTTATTTTTAATAGAAAGATCCTACCACACCATCGAGGCTCGGCAGCAATAGGCAAACAGTAAATGCACATTTAGCGATGGCAGGTCGGGCTGCCGAACAGATGAGATGCTAACAAAGGCCTTTGCCGTGTTGTGCTGCGATGAAGCCGTCCTTAAAGGTCAAGCTTGACAATATGCCCCGTCGACGCAGCTTTAATCCGTGTTTGTACACACTGAAGCAAACACACACACACACACACACACGTGTTTTTTATGAAGACGCTGTCAGTTTAATTGCGCCTCTGAGAAGGTTTGACTGTTACTATCCAACAGATGATACAATTATACCAAGTCTCGCTCGCTCGATTCGGCTCCTACTGTAATGGAGACAGAGAGCGGGGGGGGGATGTAAATGTCAGCGCTCCTGATGTAAAGCTGGCGGTCTGTCTGGCGGTGTCTCCGGCACATTTTGCACGGGGGGACAGTGGACAGAGTCGTCCACCGGAGAGACTCCTATCCAGCCACAGCATTGAGTCCGAGCAGAAGACAAGACCAGCCATAACTTGCCAACGCACAAGCTATTGATTTAAAAAACTCCAATCGATATTGCTCTTTCACCGAGTGTCCCATAGGTTCAGTACAATGTGGGGAAGCAATAATAAAGGCAAACACAATGCTAGGGTATATTGTCAAAAGTGTAGAATTGAGAACAAGGGCAGTGATGTTCAGACTGTACAATGCACTAGTTAGAGCTCATCTGGATACTGTGCACAGTTCTGGGCTCCACACTTCAAGAAAGATATCGCTGCTCTAGAGGCAGTTCAGAGGAGAGCAGCCAGACTTATTCCAGGTCTGAAGGGAATGTCCTACTGAGAGACTGAGGACCTGAACCTTTTCACCCTGGAACAGAGGAGACTACGTGGGGACTTGATCCAAGTCTTCAAAATCAGAGGAGCTTTTCCAGATCAGCAGGGACACACGCACCCGGGACACAAATGGAAATTGGGCTTCAAGGCATTCAAGACAGAAAACAGGAGACACTTCTTCACACAGAGAGGCGTCACAATCTGAACAAACTCCCCAGCGATGTGGCTGAAGAGACAATTTGGGAACATTCAAAAACAGACTGGATAGGATCCTTGATCACTTAGTTATTAATGGACACCAAACGAGCACGATGGGGCGAATGGGCTCCTCTCGACTGGACACTTTCTTATGTTCTCATCTTCTGCGGTCCCACTCTTCATTTTCTCCACACTTGATATGCAGACGGTCGGTTGGCAGGCGCATCTCAGAACAAGGCCGGCCTCCTCGGTCTGTTAACTCCGAGTCTACCTGCGATGGGGGCGGCTGCGCTCTCATTAACTCGCTAAAGAGAAGCGGTTTGTCTTCCCGAAGATGCAGAGGAACGTGCGGATTAGCCATCAGCCGCCGACAGGCCCTGTGATGTGTTTAGAGAGAGCGGCGGAAACAACGGGGGGAGGGAAACTTTGATGTTGCGAACACTGTGGATGATCTGCTCAAATCTAAAGTGACAAACACTGGGGCTAATTCGTCCACTCCTAAAGAGCCCTTTGATCATGAAGCATTTACAAATCGTGGATAATAGTAGATGTGTACACTGGTGAAGATATGCTGCCGATACAGAGTGCGTTTGAGGGTTGCAGTAGTCCTACACAATTAAGATGTTCTGCAGCTGCTACTGGGGCCGACACACTCACTCTCAGCTCTGTGGAGGATAAGACGGAGGGATCCGAAAACGAGGAGAGAGAGACGAGTGCCGCCCAGATGGCGAGGTGTTCCACCTATTGCTGATGCAAGAGCCGGCATCTGCAAGGCTGGAGTCCCATTAACTGTGGATTTCCTCACTTCATTACACCGTGGAGAAGAAATATGATGCTGTCACTGAGCGGACTCTGTAGGTGCTGATCTGAGACGCTCACGTTCTCACCGCCCTCCGTCTTCCACGGCTGTTTCAGGAGTTTCCACAGAATCGGGACACAATCAAGAGTCTACAATGGGCCATTTCTCCAGCAGATGTTTATATGCACTCACACACTCACTCATACACACACTCTCTCTCACACTCACTCACACACAGGTGAGTTATAAAGTTGCAGAAGTGTAGGAAATGATGCCCATCCATTCTTGTTTGTATACTTCTAAGGTATTGTTACTAAACTGAAGCAAAGGATTTCAGTTGTCCTTTTTTTGTAGGAACAGGGATAGTATACAACAACGGCACACTGAATATTAACTCTGCGAGCCCCTCCCACGGGTAGCCACAAAACACAGTACTTTACAGCACTATAGGTCCGTGTATTCTTCCAGGTCAACATACTTTGTCCGTGTTGTCCCCCCCGCAGGTGCTGTTGACTTTCTAACTTTCCATCTGAGCTCCCTTGAGATCCACATCTCCGGGGTTTGTGTCTCCACGGGAGGTCCACCGCCAGGGCCGGACTAATCTGCTCGACCAGATTGCGATTTGTGTTGAAACCCCTCGATAAAGCGCCAAATCATTTGCTCTCCGTCCTGCCTTTGATTAGAGCGCTTTATTAACGCGCAGTTCAAGCAGGTGTTTGTGCGAAAATAATTTACCAGGGGGCTCTGAATCCCATTACCGTGTGCTTTAGATGTCTAGATTTATCTCCGAATGGCATTTCAGAAATATAATTGAATAACCTTTAAGGCTGACTGGGAGATTAAAAAAAATAATAAAAAGGCAATACGCATTAAGAGCATGTGAGCTGGGCTGCGTACTAACAATACGGCAAAAACAAACACAAACAAACATTGTTCACAGCCTGTGGAGTAACAAAAACTGGAGAGGTCTGTGGGATGTACTCTTGGTTTACTCGCTGTGGCCGTGTTGTCTGCTCAATGAATGGGACTAACATGAATTTGGCCCAATACAGGACAGACAACGCAGACTTCCGAGTATTCGCACAACAGCTATCTGTGATTATCAGGAATTGGCATAATCATTGAGGCTACGGGATAACAATGCCACATTTAACTCCTATATAAAAGATCATCTAAATACACAAATAAAGCTGCTACACATATACAGTAATATATATGGTAATGTGTGCGATGGGTTTGGCCCTCTTGTGCAGAAGTAATAATGTTGATACGGGCCTCATATTTAATGCATATGGCCCGCAGTTGAATACATCAGTTGGACTTTTTAACTGTAAATCGTTATCCATCAATAATTGACAGAATTGAGTACGATCAGCGCTGATCAATGCACTTGTGCCTGAGTATGTTTAAGACTTCAGATCTTCATCATCGTGTAGCCATTTCCCACCGAGAGCAGGAAAACCGGGTCCCTCTATCCAACAGTTATAGCCGATGCAAAGTGTCACAAACACAAACACACAACGTGCAGGCGACGCGGCCTTTACCTTCACTCCCATACGGACGAGTGAAGCAGCCATCCTTTTACGTATCGCTGCTGGTCCTACAAACTGAGCAAACACAGACACAATCACCTGCTGCAGCAATCAATAGGCCACACTAAAAATAACAGTAAACAAAATGAAAGGCTTAGTGTAGAGTCGCAGATGGGGATGTAAACGGACAACAATCACACACAATGTCAGAGAACGATGGATATGATGAATAATTATCGATTTATGATCAATAATAATTATCATTGTCATACTTATAGTAGCTTATCACTGTTTTACACATACTGTAGATCAATGATGTACTCCTTGTGTTTGTTATTGACATGTCAGACTCTACCAACTAAAACACACACACACAATCACAGAGATACACTTTTCTGTTTCCGATCAACTTTCTGGCAACCTGTAGCGCCGCATCCCCTTGGCTTAAGCCCCGCCGAGCCACCGAGAGGCCCCTCATACATATTCACATGCACGGGACTCCCTGGTGGTTCCCGAGTCAGAGGAACAACAGTTATTTATTCTCTTAAAACTGCTACACATCCTATTTTAATTGATAATTACCATAAAACCATCCATCAAGCCAGATAATACCAACAGGGGTCTCGACAGGATTTATGTCTGCTGTGTTATTAAATTAAAGCAAAACTAAACTCACAAGCTGTCAAGAAAAAAATCCCCGTTGCTGTTGTGGGTTTTTCATGCCAAAAATGTCTGATAATCCCCCCCACCCACACCACCAAGGCAGTGAAACAGGTTAACTGGGGAGATCTGGCTCCCCCAGGCTGCGTCCGTGCAGTACAGATGTGTATTTTATGTATGATATACAAAACAAAACCATTATTAACTCATAATGTGATGTTTTTGTTGTGTTTATTCACTTGAAAGTGTCACAACGAGCTCCACAGAGGTGATGCTACACTGAAACGCACACAGCGCTGCACAGCACATACAATAAAATAGTGTGAATATAATGTATAGCATGTCGCCTGTCTTACAGGGCGCTATATAACAACACAGAGGAACACTCTTTGATAACATGTGCAATTGCATCCAGTTTTATAGACAGAGAGACCGGAAAAACAACTTGATGTGTTTTTTGTGCCAGACAGCCCATTCGGCTGCATGATTGCGGAAAAATATTCTCTCATCTGTTTGGTTTCTTAATGTGATTCGAGCTTATAAAGGGATTCTGGGGTCGTTATATTCAAATGGGCTGAAAATGACTGTCATTTCGTGCAGCTCTGGGAGGCCTCTGTTTCTGAAGACACGCTTTTTGCAGGATGTGTGTGGACTGTTCCCTGTGTTTGCATTGCCCTCTTGTGGTTTAACCCGGTTTTCTTCGAGCACGAACAGTAATTTACCCAAAACTGAAAGTATTTTCCAGCATGCACCGCTACAACAGCGAATACAAAAGTGATGCCGTTTCCTTAATAAGTATTGCACGCACTATGCAATACGCAATAATGATATTGGCGACACAGGCGCAATTGTTTATAACATTTGAATTGTGTTTATATTCTTTTAAAAAACTTGCTGGCTGCTGTGCATCATTTTAAACAACCCCAGCACTTATCCTACCCACAACCACGGCAATGCTTTTAAAACGATGTGAACAGTATTGCTGTGTGAATGGCCTCCCGCAGCACCTGTTTCAAACTCGAATCAGTATTTGGTGGCGCCGCTGTGAACCGCATTTGTTAATACACGGCAATTAAGTACTCATTTGTTTTTTCTTATTTTAGCACATTCATAAAACCAATTTTTGATAACTTTTCCCAAAACAAGTAACGGGATAGTATGCCTGTGTATTATTTAAGGTTATTTTTGGATGAGGGTGAAAAGGGGAGGCGCCCAACGTGGGGCTCGAACCCACGACCCTGAGATTCAGTCTCCTCTACCGACTGAGGAGCCGGACGGCGCGCTGCATCGGGGAATTTCTTTTTATTAACCGGACCGCGACTCTGTGCCTCCGGCTTGTTTCACATTTATTGATCGGACCCCTCCTCCGCCACTGTAAACACAGAGCGACCGTCACGTCACGTCCAACCGCCCTTGCCACTAGACGAGCTATGCCCTTTTCCAGCTACCTCAGGTCGGGCTTTGCTGCAGGAAAGCTCGGGGCCCTGCACTTCCACCGGGCCTGGCGGCGCCTCCTCAGCAGCGCTGTCGCTTCAGAGACGATGCCGGTACGCCTGCGAGTGGAGCCCGATGCCAAGTGCCTGTTCGACCGGCCAGTGCGGGTGAAGGTGGAGGGGCTCTCCCCTCTGCAGCCGGTCACCCTCCGGGCCACCCTGACCGACGAGCGGAGCACCGTGTTCACGTCCACGGCGAGCTACCGGGCCGACCGCACCGGGATGCTGGACCTGTGCTCGGCGGCGGCCCTGGGGGGCGACTACACCGGGGTGCAGCCCATGGGGTTCCTGTGGGCCATGAAGTCCCGCACCCCCAACAAGAGGCTGATGAAGAGGGACGTGACCACGCCGTACGAGGTCCACATCGCCGTGTACCCGGGCAGCGAGGCGGGTGGCGCGGAGCCCGGAGGCTCTCCCCTGGCCTCCTGCACCAACGAGCGGGGCTTCCTCGGGGAAGGGGTGCGCAGGCTGCCGGTGAGAGAGGGTCGCATCCGGGCCACTCTGTTCCTGCCTGCCGGTGAGTGAGGACCCGCTTTATGGACCGTTCGGTTCAGTGTGGAAAAGGCACCATTATAAATGGACATCATTATAGTTTTACACGATTTCCACTATGTGTGTCAAAGGTGACATATACACAAATGACGTCACCATGTCATGTCAGTCATGTGGCTTTACTACCTGCAGATCGGTCACATTTCCCGCCTGGTTTTGTTTTAGTTTTTTACTTGATTAAAATGTGTTTTCCAAGTTTAAGAAATAAATATAAATCAGTCAGATAATTAGTGATAGGATTATAGCACTAAAAACATATACAGATAATATGTATTCTGCGTGGATCTAGTTATACTGTCCCGTGCTTGTTTTCTTCATATTTAAATTTAAACCAGAATGAGTGTTTATCCATCTTGAAGCACCAATTACAAGTCACCATACACATATAAACCTGATGTAAAGTGGAGGAAAGTGCTTGGGAACCTTAACCCTGACGTCACCTGGCTGGTTTAAAAGCAGGCTGTTTCAGGATGCAGGCAGACATGGCCCGGGGCTGAGGGGTTGTTTTTGTGGGGCTCCTCAGGAGAGGGGCCGTTCCCGGGGGTCATCGACCTGGGCGGCACAGCCGGGGGGCTTCTGGAGCATCGCGGGAGCCTCCTGGCCAACCACGGCTTTGCCACGTTGACGCTGGCCTACTTCGACTTCGAGGATCTGCCCAAGCACCTGGTTGAGTTTGACCTGGAGTACTTCGAGGAGGCGCTGCGCTACTTGCAGGATCTGCCTCAGGTAAGTCTCCCCCGGGCATTAATAACAACATGAGACAGTGTCCAATCGAGAGGAGGCCATTCGCCCCATCGTGCTCGTCTGGTGTCCATTAATAACTAAGTGATCAAGGATCCTATCCAGTCTGTTTTTGAATGTTCCCAAATTGTCTCCTCAGCCGCATCGCTGGGGAGTTTGTTCAGATTGTGGCGCCTCTCTGTGTGAAGAAGTGTCTCCTGTTTTCTGTCTTGAATGTCTTGAAGCCCAATTTCCATTTGTGTTCACATTTAATCCTTATATGGTGATCGTATAGCATGGCTTATCGTTGCGCAGTGGAAACTTAAAGAGTTTAGCTAAAAGAGAAAGAAGAACATACTGATGGTGTGGTGTTGCATTTCAGTTTCCTGGCACTGTCGTGACTCCAGTCTGACACCTACTTTGTTTCAACACCGCCCCCCAGCTCAGCTGTCTGCTTGTGTTTAATGCATTTCTCCAGGTGAGGAAGGGTGGCATCGGGGTCTTGGGCGTCTCCAAAGGTGCCGACCTGGCGCTTTCCATGGCCAGCTTCCTGGACGGCGTGGCAGCGGTGGTGAGCATCGCGGGGTGCAACGCCAACTTCCAGTCCACGCTGCGCTTCAAAGGAGCCGAGCTGCCGGCGCTGATGGTGGTGATCGAGAATCTCAAGACGGACCCCTCCACCGGGGCGTGTTTCTTCACCGAGTGCTACGAGGACCCCCGGGACCCCGCGTGCCGGGCGGTGATCCCCATCGAGAGGGCGGGCGCGCGCTTCCTGTTTGTGGGCGGCGAGGACGACTGCATCTGGAACACCTGCATGTACACCCGGGAGGCAGAGAAGCGCCTGGTGTCGCACGGCAAGGACAGGCCGGAGATCCTGCGCCTCCCCGGCACCGGGCACCTGGTGGAGCCGCCCTACTTCCCGCTCTGCCAGGTGTCCTTCCACAAGCCGGTGAACATGAACCTGGTGTGGGGCGGCGAGGTGGAGGCACACGCCGCAGGGCAGGAGATGGCCTGGGCGAGGGTCCGGCGGTTCCTCTGGGAGAATTTAGGAGGTGCCGGTTGTGCGAAAAGCAAACTGTAAAGGGTGGAGAGCCGGTGCGCAGGACAGATTAGACAGTATTTGCATCAACTTCAGTCGAGCACGTGTTACACAGCTGCACGCGACCCATGTTTGTTCTGAGTGAAAGCTGAAGTCAGATCTGAAACTAATTGATTACTAAAGTAATTAACTGAAATTGAAACATTGTAGCTGTTGATGTTGCACTTGTTCTATTAGCACTTGTCTTTTGGAATCTGGGGTCCATTAAATGACATCCAACTCAATGTTGAGGAATAGGATGTTTATTTTAGTGGAATAATTTTACTGCCTTATAGATTACTTCACAGGAGTTGATTTCACTATGAAAACTAATGCCGGTCAATATATATTTTCAATAAAGATTAAATGTGTGTGTGTATATATATATATATATATATATATATATATATATATATATATATATATATATATATATATATATATATATATTCTTTGTTGATGGATCTTTTAACAAAAATCAAACATTTAGTTTAACTGATCTGTATTCTTCAGTTGTGTTGATAAAATCAAGCCGCCCTTTCAGTTTTCTTTCTCCCCCGCCCCCAAGAGAAAACCTTCTCTCTTTTGGGGAATATATTTATTTAATCCTTTACTTCTTTGACTGGGTTCGTCAGGCAGTCTCTTTCACAGAGGTTTTGTGTAGTCGTATTAGGAAATGAGCCACAGCATGCAATGTGATTCACACGTTCCCCCTCGAGGTCCGCAGTGGTTTCTCACTCCCACTCGTGAGCGCCCACTGGTGTGTGTGACTGAGAGTGAGGACATCACACTAAACCACCAGCATGACTGAACACATTCATAAAATACACACACCTCTCTCTCCCTGTATAAATATATTCCTCTGTATCAGGTAAGTCATTCATTCTGCTCTGATCAATGCCTATTCTTATAAAGATTCGGAAAGATCTGAAAAAGTTTCGTGAGCATTGCCCAAAAGTGAAAATTACTGAAGGTAAGTAGAACAACGAGTGGGACATTTTGTCATCTTTCGAAAGACAATGATTGACTTTATTATATAATTAGATAATCGGCACAAACCAAAGTCCAGCTATAATTAAAACAAAGATGCAAGACTTTTTGTGAAAAATTTAAACGCAGGCCACGGCCTCTCATCCCAGAAATGTCTACTGTGCAGTTTTAAAAGTATATTCCCAGAAATGTTCCAGTACATATTAACTTGGTGTTATTAAAAGATAAAGGACTAATTAAGCACTGGGGTGTGTGAGACCAGTGGAGGGGTTATGCTTTTCTAGCTAACAATAGTTAGCGAGCAGATGAGATGCATGATGTTTTATAAGAGTCAGGGAGGTCGGTCTGCCGCAGTCTGAGGACTCCAGCACTTCAGCCAGGGGTTTCTGCTCCGCTTCACTGCCCTGAATTGGTGAGTTTCCTTTGCTTATGTGTGTTGAGGGTTTGGAGGTCAGTGCAGGCATGTTTTGGTGTTTGACAGCATGAAAAATCCCAAAACCTACATGATTTCATTCTGGCAATTTCATCAGTATTTTATGTAGCTAAGTTTGACCTAAACTAATTGTGCTGTACCCTGGTGTGGAAGTGTAGTGGTTTAAACTGAAAACTGTTTAGGTGGAATCATTACAACATAGCACTGAAGTTGTAACATTTATTTCATGTTTTTATTTATTTATTGTGTATTTACAAAATAATACATGCTGAAATCGAAAAAGTATCGGTGTATTAGGTGTTGCGAAATTGTGCCATAATTAAATGCAATACACACGTTAAACAATACAAGTTTATTTGTCTTATCTGCTGAATTGCTTTAGCATCGTAGTATTTTAAGTCCACAATGAAATGTAAAACTAATGCTTTAGCTTGCTTACAGCAGCGATGGTAGTGCTGATTGACATGCGGGCGGGGTTGTGGGCGTGGCGTCCCGAGTGGAGCTAAGTGACAGTCGCAGCCAATTAAGCCCCACGAGTCTGAGTCCGGTTTACTGCGCGCAGCAGCAGAGCCCACAGTCCGGCCGCCAGGCTAGTTTGTTTCAAGTGAATTCATTGTATTTGACGGCAGTAATGTGAAACTTAAACGCATTGATATGCACAACATTGCAATGTGTCATTTTTATTTTACATTAAGTTCAGTTCATTTAACTTTGCTGGAGCATGTCAACACTCAAATTTCACCCAAGACATTTGCAAAGCCGCCATCTTAAAAGTATCCCACACTGCCTCTGGTTACGACCAGACTTGCACTGGTTCTGCGGAGTGAGCGCTGGGCAGCGAAACAACCTGATCTGGACACTTACTCCAATGAGGAGAGCAACATCGGTTCAAACCTCAATCATTAAACATAGTCGCACAAGTTTTCAAAATAGCTCCAAAAATGTATTAAAATAATTTCCATGCAACCCATGCAGACACTGCACTGAAAACCTCATTTTTTCAAACGATCGCAAGTTGTAACAATGCGCGTCCATTTGCGTCTGCAACCAGTGAAACAGTCCGCTGATGCATCGATTTGCAACATTTCTAATCGCTCAGTGTTACAAACCCTCACTGTCCTCATTGACATCAGCTTTAGACGCCGTGACACTATTGTGTGTTTAATCTAACGGGTAACGAAAAACTGCAGTGACCTTTACTGGGAGCCACTTAATGGCAAGGCTGGGGCGGCTTTCAGAGTTACAACCGAGTTTATTGTGCATGAAATTGAGTTGGCATGTCCAGGGTACGGTTAATTATTCAGCCTTGTTTTATAAGGAGAAAGAATGAATGGATGAATAAATAAAGAGCCCGTTTGTGGCAGGCAGGGGTGTATGTTTGTTTGTCTAAAAGCAGGTGCATGCCACGTGTTCAATTCACTAGTGTATGTGTTAGGTTAATTAGCTAGTGAAACAGGGTTATGATTACGTTTTTATTTGTTTGCATAGTTTCCGTGTTTTAGTTTTATATTTATTAACTTTAGTTCATTCCATGGTTTATGTGCTTCATTTCACTAGGTGATCTCCCCTCCCCAGTCTGTTCTAACGAGCAAACATTTTAATTGATTAATTGGGAACAGGTTTTTCCTTTAGTATAAAACTCCTGTTTTCTGTTTGTTGCGGGATGGAAATCGTGATTGTGTGTGAGTGAGGTGCAGCACAGCAGTTAGGGAAATGAGAGCCTAAAAGACATTTAAATAGAAAAATAATATATTCGATGGGGGTTGTTCTGGAGAAAGGGTGTATTTGAAAGAAACACGCAAAAGAAAGTATTTGAGTCTAGAGTGTGCTAGTTTATTTTCCTGCTGTCTCCTGCACTTCACTTGTGTGGTTGTATTTACTTCAATGCCTCTTTTAAGTAGATTGTTTTGTAAAAATAAAGACTTAAATCCTACATTTCTGGGCCCACTGGTTAAAAGAGCCCGGGAAGGTGCTGCAGAGGTGGATGTAGGGGACCCTGACCCCACAGGCTGCAGCGCCTTTCAGCCTGACGTGCATAATCGAAAGTGAAAAGTCGGCGGCGCGTCGCAGCCGGTTGCTCCTGCGCTCAGACACACCTCGGATAAGTGGGCTTGGTTTATGCGCCTTCATTTTCCTAGAGGAGGGAGGACCCGGAGGTCCCCGCAGCCGCCGCATCCCGCACAGACGCACCGTCTCCCGCACACCCCGCACGGCGCAGTTGCCATGGCGACCCGGGCCGGGCTCCGCAGCCTGCCGGCGCGCGTGGTGCCGCTGTTCGCCGCCGCCGCCGCCCGCAAGCGGGACGAGAAACCGCACGACGCGGCGCCGCAGCCTGCCGCCTGGGTGAGAGTCAGCCCGCCGTGTCCCTCCCCCTCCTGCTCCTCCTCCACCTGCGCGCCGCATACCACACTGAGCTGCACCTCCAGCACCGCAAAGATACTGTCCTGCTGCTTGGCTGTCTTTTCTGAACCTCACCTCAGCAGAGACAACCTGTCCTTCCTGCCTGTCCTTCCTGTCTCAGTCCCTCCTCACAGTGTCTGTAACCATCTTAACCTCAGAGAGATTGTAGCCTGTGGAGTTCATATGAAGATCTCGGAGGCCCTTCTCATGATGCAATGGTGATAAGATCTTCAGGGCGACCAGAAAAGGGCCCGTTAAGCCTATATTAAGCAAGTCATTAACAAAGTCCTTCGTGCTGCACAGAATGTGAGAGTTCCTAATCATCACTGTGGATTAGGTGTTGTGACACCTCAACTGGGGGGCAGATTACACTGTCACCGAGCAGAACAGTAAGATAATGGTAATGTTGCTCAATTGCACTTAACAGACCCTGAGTGCCGTTTACAATATGAGCATCAATCAATGACCCATTTAACCCGAACTCACAGGGACCCTCCTGTCTGCCCACTGCCACGCTGTCCAGTGCCGAAGGGTATCGATGCAGCGTCAGGGGCCCCGTGTGCTCCTGTGGGGAGACGTGGATGGGGCACTCTGCGTCAGTCGTACATCGGGGGGGGGGGAGGTGGGGAGAGCAGGTTGGTGTGGGAAAGCTTTCTGTCTGTGCCTGAAGTTTTAGATCATTGTCACCCTCCATTGCACGCATTATGAAAGCATGACGAGAAACAATGTTTTCTTTGAGTATTATCTTTTAACAAGTTTTACGTTTGTAATATAGACCTAATTCCCCCACACGTGTTGGGATTTCAGTTGTAGGTGTGTGACCAGAAAGTTTTATTGTGCTTTTGCAGAACCATTTATAATATATTACACATTTTACACCAAAAAATAATTGTTTTAGCAAAATTGACACAATCATTAACGTAACCAAAGCTACGACACATGAAAGCCCAGAAAACGACCCACACAGTTATTGCGCCACAGGGCTACCCTTATCATATGACGCACACCAAGAAAAAAAAAATGTTATGCCCGGACAGATTCCTGCGATTGGTTTATTTATTACACTGACTTGGAGTAGCAGCCTGCACCTGAAAACTGGACTGGCCTCCTCGTGTTGCAACATGCCATTGATGGTTAATCATTACTAACCCCAGTAGAAAAGGCTGCCAGGTGTGTAACAAGAGGAAACATACTCTACACTTCCCATCAGCTTGTTCACAGTTCCTTTAATCTGTTGAGAACATTCTTAAACCCGTTCCTTTGAAGTTCTGCTACACGGACTGTGCTCGTTAACAATGCCCTTACAACAAAAGTGTTTTTTATCTTGTTCTCACCTTTAGAAAGAAGTGGATCCCTACTGGAATCTGTCTGTGAAAGTGCTCCATGCCAAGAACATTGCCAAGAGTGACATCTGTGAGTTTTTTATATATATATATATATATATATATATATATATATATATATATATATATATATATATATATATATATATAGCGCAGTGATTGATCTATTTTATATGTAATGATAAAGCTGTATATTTCGCTTCAGCATCAAGCTTTGTGTTGAGAAAATGGCCTTTGTTTCAGTGAGGCTGCTGATGTAAATGATATCACACGGTTTGTTCTTTCCCGAATTGTGGGAGAATTACTGCGATCTCCTCTCCCTCGGCCGGGGGGTCCCGACTCACCGGTGCTGTGTTTTTCGTTCAGTGTCCCAGTCGGATTGCTACGTCACCCTCCGACTCCCCACCGCCTCGGCCAAGACCCACCGCACCAAGACGGTGAACGACTCCAGCTCGCCCGTGTGGAACGAGACCTTCCACTACCGGATCCACAGCCGTGTGAAGGTGAATTGGAGTCCCTGCTATGCCAGAGATCGCTGTGTGTGTGTCTTTACAACATACAGACCTGAATGAAGAGAGGGCATTCTTCTCAGGGTTGTGGATGTTCTACAGAGTCCTAGGACCCCGACAAGAACAGGGAGGTGTGGTCATACCTCAGAGCCAAGAAGGGCTCTGCATGCTTCACCCTTTCTGTCTTTGCCACTCAAAAACCATGTGTGTGATATCAGGGTGATTGAGAATGGCTGGTCTCGGGGGGCCTTTTCCCTCTCAGACACTTTCTCACCTGTCTCCCTTTCCCTCCAGAATATTCTAGAGCTCAACATTTACGACGAAGACACAGTGTCCTGCGATGACCGGGTCTCCAAAGTGCTATTTGACATCGACAACCTGTCCCCTGGAAAGACGGAGAGGAAGGTCTTCTTGTTGGACCCTCAGGTGACCGTTTCGAGCTGTCAATGCGTCACACGTTTGTTTAACCACCACAACCGATTAAAACACGGCCGCTGTATTACCTTGTACTCCGCGAAAGCAAACGTTGGCAAGAGTTGGCACAGACGAGGCTGCCTCCATGCTTTAAGGAGATCAATGGAATTAGCTTCATCGTTATTGAAAACCGTGAAATGAAAACACTCGTCGGCAGATTTGGGAGCCGCAGTTTGTGTTCCCTTGTCATCGGGCAAAAATGCACGGTTACATAACAGCATGTGCCGAGTGCTTTTGAAAATGAATCATTATTGCCACTTAAACTATTTAAACGTGACATACAAAGAAAGGACCGGGACAGAATACTTACCGAATGAATGAATTGTGCTTAATTGAGAGTGGGAATAAGGTCCGTATTGCGCTCATTGTGGGCGTAATCTCCTTTTTCCCAACCCCTGTCCAGACCTGAAATTCAAATACTGTATTGCAACAAATTGCTTTCTGTTCAGCTAGTTGAACGCTAATTCCCAGGGTGGGGGGGAGGGGAGAGTTATTCAAAAACAGAACGGACACAGTGACCACGGCCTCGATGGGTCCTTGTGAGTTGAGCGTCATGTCCTTCCGCGTGACTTTGGGGACAGAGACCGTCCCATCAGTCTTCTAATTGTGGATAACCCCTGGAAGGAAATGTCCGAGTCTTAACCCATGCAAGCGTGATTACCTGAAGAATCCGAACTCACGGTCCCCCCCAATGCCTCGGGCTGTGCACCCCCACGTTGAGGTCATGTCTTGGGTTGTGTGTTTCAGACTCGGGACGAGCTGTGGGTGGAGTTCGCGATGGAGGAGAGGTGAGCGAGAGCGAGGGGGAAAAGCCAGGTTTAAGGTCAAGCAAATATATGGTCATATATTTTTTTAAAGTCATGTCCAGAAAAGTGTTTTTGTGTATCAATTTGTATATAAATGTATCGCATGTCTTTGGTAATTCTAATCTCCAGTCCAGACCTAGATATTCTTAGATGTTTCCCTTCAAGTTACAACCCCCAGATCTGAGGCCTTCTGAATGTGTTCAAGGCCCTTCTTCTGAAAGACAACATGGCATGTAATTGTTTTTTTTTTTTCTTTTTCCTTCCTCCCCCTCAGCAATGATCCTCCTGGACAGTACATCACCAACGGGGTCCTGGTGGTAAGTGTTATGAATTCCCCGTCTCTCTGAACAGCAGCCCCTCCGAGAAATACGCATTCACAGCAAGAGTAGGAGCACAGGAGCAGGGATACCTCTGAGCGATCTCTCTCTCTCTGTTGATTGTGCCCACATTGTAAACAAGATCCTAGTTCAATGTTCAGCGGGTTCACAAATGGAATGCTTTGCAGGTGTTCGAAAGGTGAAATTTGAACTGCGGTTATAGATAAGGAGATGCACATGACTGACGATTTTGAGTATTACCAGTTATCAGCCGAAGAGGCAGAAGAATGTCTCCTGTGTGCGTTTCAACACACACGTGACCAGGAGCTCTCATGCCTGGGAAAGATGAGGAAATGGCCGGGATGCCCTGACAGAAAATGTTTTAGACATGTTGAGAGTTACGTGTTGTTGCAGGCCGGCCCATTTGCCCGACTGGAGGTCAAGGTGAAGGAGAAGGAGACCAAACATGGTGAGTGAAACCAAAAACACAGGCCCGCTGTATACATTAAGAAAAGGTACATCTTAAAAAATATTGTACTGAAATATTTTACCTCGGTATGATCTTAAGATGCCATCGCAGCCAACTGTTAGCAGGCTACGACTAACGTGGCAGGTCTCTCAGCCCCCCGTGTTCTGCTGGACACACAGTCGTTCAGGTTTGCCAATGCTCAGCCAGCATTATGTTTCCCACAGAAGACAAAAACCTGGTGCTGAAGCTGACCGGGGCGTACGAGGAGGAGCAGGTCGTGCCTGGCAAAGGCCCGGACGGTGCCTCCGCTGAGCCCCTCACCTTCTACATCAACGGGGACTTGGAAACCGAGCTGAAGGTCAAGCTCCGTTCAGTCAAGGTACGGGAACCGCCTGCATCTGTGCTCTCTGTCCCGTGGCCCCTGGTCTACTGGCTGTCCCTCTCCAACCTTTACAACTGCCTTCGCTGCATCACCTTGATATTTTATTATTTTGTATTCTTCTTTTAACCGGTGGTGTGACAACAGCATGAAGGAAAAAAAATGGAAAGCATTAACAAAGAAGAAGAAACAGAAGTAGCAGAAGAAGAAGAACAAGTGGAAGGAGAAGTCATACCTTCAGCACTGAAGTTTCTTCCCGCTGGACAGGAAGTGGTGCTCTCGGTTCCCGTGGGACAGGTAGGGCTCGGCTGACTCTGACTCACTTCTGAAATGTGCTCCTCTCTCTCACCCACTCCAGCCAGGTCAGACTCTGAGACCACTCTGTGGTGCATTTCTCCCTCTGACTCCTATGACGGATAGAAATGATCATCACGATTGGAATTGTGATCCTTACTAATTATATTCTCTGCCCGTTCACCATCGTTGATGTCTGAGCTTTCAGTCTTTCACTGTCTGTTCTTCCTCCCTTTAGGAAGACGTTGACCTCCAGCTGAAGACGACAGATTGGTAATTGTAAAAACATCTTTTTGCTTGTAGATGTATCTATCAAATGTAATAAGTCAAGGAGGATCAATGACACTCTTGTCCACTTGGCTGCAGGTAAAATCTGATTTATTCAATTGGCTTGAATCGGATAGTTGTGTGGTAGATTTTAAGCATTGTTGTACATTTGTATAATTATTGCTCTCTGTTCACTGTAGGGGTTGAATTTGACTAAAATAGTTATCTTTATTCGGTCTTACCTAAAATCAGCAGCATGAATTACCAGCATATCAGATCAGTGCTGACTCGGTGCTCAGGGCTTGTTTGTGTCCCTGTCTCTCCATGTGCAGCTCGAAGGAACTCGACGTGCGCCTGAGCTTTGACATCCCGGAGGAAGAGAAGGAATTCGTGGAGAGGAGGCGGCGGCTGGTGACTCCGGCCTTGCAGAGGGCGCTGCAGCTGAGCCAGGCACCCAAGCCCCAGGAGGTAGGAATTGGCCTCGGACACACGTGTAAACACACATGTACCTGGCAATACAATGCATAATTCCAAAGATAAGTATCTGATGCAACCCTAGATAGGACTGTAATCTGCAGTTGATCATAGTCCTTTGGTGGTATACCATGTACTCGACCATGGGTCTTCCCCATGCTGTATTCTATGAGGTGCCGTTAGGGACATGATTCACCCTGTGGTACATAGTATGTAGTGTATGCATCTCAGTATAGGCTGAGACTTGTGTACAGTGTGCATCTCAGTATGTAGTGTGTGCATGCGTCTCAGTATATATAGTGTGTTTGTGCACACATGCGTGCCGTGGTGTGCGCGCGCGCCTCACTGCGCGCCGTGGTGTGCGCGCGCGCCTCACTGCGCGCCGTCGTGTGTGTGCGCGCGCCTCACTGCGCGCCGTCGTGTGTGTGCGCGCGCCTCACTGCGCGCCGTCGTGTGTGTGCGCGCGCCTCACTGCGCGCCGTCGTGTGTGCGCGCGCCTCACTGCGCGCCGTCGTGTGTGTGCGCGCGCCTCACTGCGCGCCGTCGTGTGTGCGCGCGCCTCACTGCGCGCCGTCGTGTGTGCGCGCGCCTCACTGCGCGCCGTCGTGTGCGCGCGCCTCACTGCGCGCCGTCGTGTGCGCGCGCCTCACTGCGCGCCATCGTGTGTGCGCGCGCCTCACTGCGTGCCGTCGTGTGTGCGTGCGTCTCTGTATTCGTGCCATAGTGTGTGCGTCTCAGTACATAATGAGTGTGTCTCAGTATTCGTTCTGTAGTGTGTGCATGCGTGCCGTCGTGTGTGCGTTTCAGTAAATACAGTGTGTACGTGCTTCTTAATATGCATAGAGCGCACATCTCGGTACATAGTGTGTCTCCCTATACGTTCTGTAGTGTGTGCGTGCGTCTCTGTATTCGTGCCATAGTGTGTGAGTCTCAGTACATAATGAGTGTCTCAGTATTCGTTCTGTAGTGTGTGCATGCGCGCGCCTCACTGCGTGCCGTCGTGTGTGCGCGCGCCTCACTGCGTGCCGTCGTGTGTGCGCGCGCCTCACTGCGTGCCGTCGTGTGTGCGCGCGCCTCAGTATTCGTTCTGTAGTGTGTGTGTGCGTCTCAGTATTCGTTCTGTAGTGTGTGCGTTTCAGTAAATACAGTGTGTAAGTGCTTCTTAATATGCATAGAGCGCACATCTCGGTACATAGTGTGTCTCCCTATACGTTCTGTAGTGTGTGCGTGCGTCTCTGTATTCGTGCCATAGTGTGTGCGTCTCAGTACATAATGAGTGTGTCTCAGTATTCGTTCAGTAGTGTGTGCATGCGCGCGCCTCACTGCGTGCCGTCGTGTGTGCGCGCGCCTCACTGCGTGCCGTCGTGTGTGCGCGCGCCTCACTGCGTGCCGTCGTGTGTGCGCGCGCCTCAGTATTCGTTCTGTAGTGTGTGCGTTTCAGTTAATACAGTGTGTAAGTGCTTCTTAGTATGCATAGTGCGCACATCTCGGTACATAGTGTGTGTCTCCGTGTACGTTCTGTAGTGTGTGCGTGCATCTCTGTATTCGTGCCATAGTGTGTGCGTCTCAGTACATAATGAGTGTCTCAGTATTCGTTCTGTAGTGTGTGCATGCGTGCGCCTCACTGCGTGCCGTCGTGTGTGCTCGAGCCTCACTGCGTGCCGTCGTGTGTGCGCGCGCCTCACTGCGTGCCGTCGTGTGTGCGCGCGCCTCACTGCGTGCCGTCGTGTGTGCGCGCGCCTCACTGCGTGCCGTCGTGTGTGCGCGCGCCTCACTGCGTGCCGTCGTGTGTGCGCGCGCCTCACTGCGTGCCGTCGTGTGTGCGCGCGCCTCACTGCGTGCCGTCGTGTGTGCGTGCGTCTCTGTATTCGTGCCATAGTGTGTGTGTCTCAGTACATAATGAGTGCGTCTCAGTATTCGTTCTGTAGTGTGTGCATGCGTGCCATAGTGTGTGTGTCTCAGTACATAATGAGTGCGTCTCAGTATTCGTTCTGTAGTGTGTGCGTTTCAGTAAATACAGTGTGTACGTGCTTCTTAATATGCATAGAGCGCACATCTCGGTACATAGTGTGTGTCTCCCTATACGTTCTGTAGTGTGTGCGTGCGTCTCTGTATTCGTGCCATAGTGTGTGCGTCTCAGTACATAATGGGTGTGTCTCAGTATTCGTTCAGTAGTGTGTGCATGCGTGCGCCTCACTGCGTGCCGTGGTGTGTGCGCGCGCCTCACTGCGTGCCGTCGTGTGTGCGCGCGCCTCACTGCGTGCCGTCGTGTGTGCGCGCGCCTCACTGCGTGCCGTCGTGTGTGCGCGCGCCTCACTGCGTGCCGTCGTGTGTGCGCGCGCCTCTGTATTCGTGCCATAGTGTGCGTGTCTCAGTATTCGTTCTGTAGTGTGTGCATGCGTGCCATAGTGTGTGTGTCTCAGTACATAATGTGTGTCTCAGTATTCGTTCTGTAGTGTGTGTGTGCGTCTCAGTATTCGTTCTGTAGTGTGCGCGTTTCAGTAAATACAGTGTGTACGTGCTTCTTAATATGCATAGAGGGCACATCTTGGTACATAGTGTGTGTCTCCCTATACGTTCTGTAGTGTGTGCGTGCGTCTCTGTATTCGTGCCATAGTGTGTGCGTCTCAGTACATAATGGGTGTGTCTCAGTATTCGTTCAGTAGTGTGTGCATGCGCGCGCCTCACTGCGTGCCGTCGTGTGTGCGCGCGCCTCACTGCGTGCCGTCGTGTGTGCGCGCGCCTCACTGCGTGCCGTCGTGTGTGCGCGCGCCTCAGTATTCGTTCTGTAGTGTTTGCGTTTCAGTTAATACAGTGTGTAAGTGCTTCTTAGTATGCATAGTGCGCACATCTCGGTACATAGTGTGTGTCTCCGTGTACGTTCTGTAGTGTGTGCGTGCATCTCTGTATTCGTGCCATAGTGTGTGCGTCTCAGTACATAATGAGTGTCTAAGTATTCGTTCTGTATTGTGTGCATGAGTGCCATAGTGTGTGTGTGTCAGTACATAATGAGTGTGTCTCAGTATTCGTTCTGTAGTGTGTGCATGCGCGCGCCTCACTGCGTGCCGTCGTGTGTGCGCGCGCCTCACTGCGTGCCGTGGTGTGTGCGCGCGCCTCACTGCGTGCCGTGGTGTGTGCGCGCGCCTCACTGCGTGCCGTGGTGTGTGCGCGCGCCTCACTGCGTGCCGTGGTGTGTGCGCGCGCCTCACTGCGTGCCGTGGTGTGTGCGCGCGCCTCACTGCGTGCCGTGGTGTGTGCGCGCGCCTCACTGCGTGCCGTCGTGTGTGCGCGCGCCTCACTGCGTGCCGTCGTGTGTGCGCGCGCCTCACTGCGTGCCGTCGTGTGTGCGCGCGCCTCACTGCGTGCCGTCGTGTGTGCGCGCGCCTCACTGCGTGCCGTCGTGTGTGCGCGCGCCTCACTGCGTGCCGTCGTGTGTGCGCGCGCCTCACTGCGTGCCGTCGTGTGTGCGCGCGCCTCACTGCGTGCCGTCGTGTGTGCGCGCGCCTCACTGCGTGCCGTCGTGTGTGCGCGCGCCTCACTGCGTGCCGTCGTGTGTGCGCGCGCCTCACTGCGTGCCGTCGTGTGTGCGCGCGCCTCACTGCGTGCCGTCGTGTGTGCGCGCGCCTCACTGCGTGCCGTCGTGTGTGCGCGCGCCTCACTGCGTGCCGTCGTGTGTGCGCGCGCCTCACTGCGTGCCGTCGTGTGTGCGCGCGCCTCACTGCGTGCCGTCGTGTGTGCGCGCGCCTCACTGCGTGCCGTCGTGTGTGCGCGCGCCTCACTGCGTGCCGTCGTGTGTGCGCGCGCCTCACTGCGTGCCGTCGTGTGTGCGCGCGCCTCTGTATTCGTGCCATAGTGTGCGTGTCTCAGTATTCGTTCTGTAGTGTGTGCATGCGTGCCATAGTGTGTGTGTCTCAGTACATAATGTGTGTCTCAGTATTCGTTCTGTAGTGTGTGTGTGCGTCTCAGTATTCGTTCTGTAGTGTGCGCGTTTCAGTAAATACAGTGTGTACGTGCTTCTTAATATGCATAGAGGGCACATCTTGGTACATAGTGTGTCTCCCTATACGTTCTGTAGTGTGTGCGTGCGTCTCTGTATTCGTGCCATAGTGTGTGCGTCTCAGTACATAATGGGTGTGTCTCAGTATTCGTTCTGTAGTGTGTGCATGCGTGCGCCTCACTGCGTGCCGTGGTGTGTGCGCGCGCCTCACTGCGTGCCGTCGTGTGTGCGCGCGCCTCACTGCGTGCCGTCGTGTGTGCGCGTGCCTCACTGCGTGCCGTCGTGTGTGCGCGCGCCTCAGTATTCGTTCTGTAGTGTGTGCGTTTCAGTTAACACAGTGTGTAAGTGCTTCTTAGTATGCATAGTGCGCACATCTCGGTACATAGTGTGTGTCTCCGTGTACGTTCTGTAGTGTGTGCGTGCATCTCTGTATTCGTGCCATAGTGTGTGCGTCTCAGTACATAATGAGTGTCTAAGTATTCGTTCTGTATTGTGTGCATGAGTGCCATAGTGTGTGTGTGTCTCAGTACATAATGAGTGTGTCTCAGTATTCGTTCTGTAGTGTGTGCATGCGTGCCATAGTGTGTGTGTCTCAGTACATAATGAGTGTGTCTCAGTATTCGTTCTGTAGTGTGTGCATGCGTGCGCCTCACTGCGTGCCGTCGTGTGTGCGCGCGCCTCACTGCGTGCCGTCGTGTGTGCGCGCGCCTCACTGCGTGCCGTCGTGTGTGCGCGCGCCTCTGTATTCGTGCCATAGTGTGCGTGTCTCAGTATTCGTTCTGTAGTGTGTGTGTGCGCGTCTCAGTATTCGTTCTGTAGTGTGCGCGTTTCAGTAAATACAGTGTGTACGTGCTTCTTAATATGCATAGAGGGCACATCTCGGTACATAGTGTGTCTCCCTATACGTTCTGTAGTGTGTGCGTGCGTCTCTGTATTCGTGCCATAGTGTGTGCGTCTCAGTACATAATGAGTGTCTAAGTATTCGTTCTGTATTGTGTGCATGAGTGCCATAGTGTGTGTGTGTCTCAGTACATAATGAGTGTGTCTCAGTATTCGTTCTGTAGTGTGTGCATGCGTGTGCCTCACTGCGTGCCGTCGTGTGTGCGCGCGCCTCACTGCGTGCCGTCGTGTGTGCGCGCGCCTCACTGCGTGCCGTCGTGTGTGCGCGCGCCTCACTGCGTGCCGTCGTGTGTGCGCGCGCCTCACTGCGTGCCGTCGTGTGTGCGCGCGCCTCACTGCGTGCCGTCGTGTGTGCGTGCGTCTCTGTATTCGTGCCGTCGTGTGTGTGTCTCGGTATTCGTTCTGTAGTGTGTGCATGCGTGCCATAGTGTGTGTGTCTCAGTACATAATGAGTGCGTCTCAGTATTCGTTCTGTAGTGTGTGTGTGCGTCTCAGTATTCGTTCTGTAGTGTGTGCGTTTCAGTAAATACAGTGTGTACGTGCTTCTTAATATGCATAGAGCGCACATCTCGGTACATAGTGTGTGTCTCCCTATACGTTCTGTAGTGTGTGCGTGCATCTCTGTATTCGTGCCATAGTGTGTGAGTCTCAGTACATAATGAGTGTGTCTCAGTATTCATTCAGTAGTGTGTGCATGCGCGCGCCTCACTGCGTGCCGTCGTGTGTGCGCGCGCCTCACTGCGTGCCGTCGTGTGTGCGCGCGCCTCACTGCGTGCCGTCGTGTGTGCGCGCGCCTCACTGCGTGCCTCACTGCGTGCCGTCGTGTGTGCGCGCGCCTCAGTATTCGTTCTGTAGTGTGTGCGTTTCAGTTAATACAGTGTGTAAGTGCTTCTTAGTATGCATAGTGCGCACATCTCGGTACATAGTGTGTGTGCGTGCATCTCTGTATTCGTGCCATAGTGTGTGCGTCTCAGTACATAATGAGTGTCTCAGTATTCGTTCTGTAGTGTGTGCATGCGTGCCGTCGTGTGTGCTTGCGTCTCACTTTGTTCTGTAGTGTGTGCGTGCGTCTCTGTATACGTGCCATAGTGTGTGTGTCTCGGTACATAATGAGTGTGTCTCAGTATTCGTTCTGTAGTGTGTGCATGCGTGCCGTCGTGTGTGCGTGCGTCTCACTTCGTTCTGTAGTGTGTGCGTGCGTCTCTGTATACGAGCCATAGTGTTTGTGTCTCGGTACATAATGAGTGTGTCTCAGTATTCGTTCTGTAGTGTGTGCATGCGTCTCACTTCGTTCTGTAGTGTGTGCGTGCGTCTCTGTATACGAGCCATAGTGTGTGTGTCTCAGTATTCGTTCTGTAGTGTGTGCATGCGTCTCAGTATTCGTTCTGTAGTGTGTGCGTTCCAGTAAATACAGTGTGTACGTGCTTCTTAGTATGCATAGTGCGCACATCTCGGTACATAGTGTGTGTCTCCGTATACGTTCTGTAGTGTGTGCGTGCGTCTCTGTATTCGTGCCATAGTGTGTGCGTCTCAGTACATAATGAGTGTGTCTCAGTATTCGTGCCATAGTGTGTGTGTCTCAGTACATAATGAGTGTGTCTCGGTATTCGTTCTGTAGTGTGTGCATGCGTGCCATAGTGTGTGTGTCTCAGTACATAATGAGTGCGTCTCAGTATTCGTTCTGTAGTGTGTGCATGCGTGCCATAGTGTGTGTGTCTCAGTACATAATGAATGTGTCTTGGTATTCGTTCTGTAGTGTGTGCATGCGTGCCATAGTGTGTGTGTCTCAGTACATAATGAGTGCGTCTCAGTATTCGTTCTGTAGTGTGTGCGTTTCAGTAAATACAGTGTGTACGTGCTTCTTAATATGCATAGAGCGCACATCTCGGTACATAGTGTGTGTCTCCCTATACGTTCTGTAGTGTGTGCGTGCGTGCCATAGTGTGTGTGTCTCAGTACATAATGAGTGTGTCTCAGTATTCGTTCTGTAGTGTGTGCATGCGTGCGCCTCACTGCGTGCCGTCGTGTGTGCGCGCGCCTCACTGCGTGCCGTCGTGTGTGCGCGCGCCTCACTGCGTGCCGTCGTGTGTGCGCGTGCCTCACTGCGTGCCGTCGTGTGTGCGCGCGCCTCAGTATTCGTTCTGTAGTGTGTGCGTTTCAGTTAATACAGTGTGTAAGTGCTTCTTAGTATGCATAGTGCGCACATCTCGGTACATAGTGTGTGTCTCCGTGTACGTTCTGTAGTGTGTGCGTGCATCTCTGTATTCGTGCCATAGTGTGTGCGTCTCAGTACATAATGAGTGTCTCAGTATTCGTTCTGTAGTGTGTGCATGCGTGCCGTCGTGTGTGCTTGCGTCTCACTTTGTTCTGTAGTGTGTGCGTGCGTCTCTGTATACGTGCCATAGTGTGTGTGTCTCGGTACATAATGAGTGTGTCTCAGTATTCGTTCTGTAGTGTGTGCATGCGTGCCGTCGTGTGTGCGTGCGTCTCACTTCGTTCTGTAGTGTGTGCGTGCGTCTCTGTATACGAGCCATAGTGTGTGTGTCTCGGTACATAATGAGTGTGTCTCAGTATTCGTTCTGTAGTGTGTGCATACGTGCCGTCGTGTGTGCGTGCGTCTCACTTCGTTCTGTAGTGTGTGCGTGTGTCTCTGTATACGAGCCATAGTGTGTGTGTCTCGGTACATAATGAGTGTGTCTCAGTATTCGTTCTGTAGTGTGTGCATGCGTCTCAGTATTCGTTCTGTAGTGTGTGCGTTCCAGTAAATACAGTGTGTACGTGCTTCTTAGTATGCATAGTGCGCACATCTCGGTACATAGTGTGTGTCTCCGTATACGTTCTGTAGTGTGTGCGTGCGTCTCTGTATTCGTGCCATAGTGTGTGCGTCTCAGTACATAATGAGTGTGTCTCAGTATTCGTTCTGTAGTGTGTGCATGCGTGTGCCTCACTGCGTGCCGCCGTGTACATGCGCGCGCCTCACTGCGTGCCGTCGTGTGTGCGCGCGCCTCACTGCGTGCCGTCGTGTGTGCGCGCGCCTCACTGCGTGCCGTCGTGTGTGCGCGCGCCTCACTGCGTGCCGTCGTGTGTGCGCGCGCCTCACTGCGTGCCGTCGTGTGTGCGTGCGTCTCTGTATTCGTGCCATAGTGTGTGTGTCTCAGTACATAATGAGTGTGTCTCAGTATTCGTTCTGTAGTGTGTGCATGCGTGCCATAGTGTGTGTGTCTCAGTACATATTGAGTGCGTCTCAGTATTCGTTCTGTAGTGTGTGTGTGCGTCTCAGTATTCGTTCTGTAGTGTGTGCGTTTCAGTAAATACAGTGTGTACGTGCTTCTTAATATGCATAGAGGGCACATCTTGGTACATAGTGTGTGTCTCCCTATACGTTCTGTAGTGTGTGCGTGCATCTCTGTATTCGTGCCATAGTGTGTGAGTCTCAGTACATAATGAGTGTGTCTCAGTATTCGTTCAGTAGTGTGTGCATGCGTGCGCCTCACTGCGTGCCGTCGTGTGTGCGCGCCTCACTGCGTGCCGTCGTGTGTGCGCGCGCCTCACTGCGTGCCGTCGTGTGTGCGCGCGCCTCACTGCGTGCCGTCGTGTGTGCGCGCGCCTCACTGCGTGCCGTCGTATGTGCGTTTCAGTTAATACAGTGTGTAAGTGCTTCTTAGTATGCATAGTGCGCACATCTTGGTACATAGTGTGTGTCTCCCTATACGTTCTGTAGTGTGTGCGTGCATCTCTGTATTCGTGCCATAGTGTGTGAGTCTCAGTACATAATGAGTGTGTCTCAGTATTCGTTCTGTAGTGTGTGCATGCGTGCCGTCGTGTGTGCGTGCGTCTCACTTTGTTCTGTAGTGTGTGCGTGCGTCTCTGTATACGTGCCATAGTGTGTGTGTCTCGGTACATAATGAGTGTGTCTCAGTATTCGTTCTGTAGTGTGTGCATGCGTCTCAGTATTCGTTCTGTAGTGTGTGCGTTCCAGTAAATACAGTGTGTACGTGCTTCTTAGTATGCATAGTGCGCACATCTCGGTACATAGTGTGTGTCTCCGTATACGTTCTGTAGTGTGTGCGTGCGTCTCTGTATTCGTGCCATAGTGTGTGCGTCTCAGTACATAATGAGTGTGTCTCAGTATTCGTTCTGTAGTGTGTGCATGCGTGCGCCTCACTGCGTGCCGCCGTGTGCATGCGCGCGCCTCACTGCGTGCCGTCGTGTGTGCGCGCGCGCGTCTCACTGCGTGCCGTAGTGTGTGCGCGTGTTACTATGTACTGTAGTGTGTGAGTCACAGTAGTTAGTGTAGTTTTTGTGTGCATCTCGGTATGGTGTATGTTCTACAGGGTGAATTATGTCCCTCACAGCGCCTCATCGTGTTGCTATGTGGTATTTGTTTCTCAGGTGCCGGTTGTGGCCGTGGTGGGATCGGGTGGCGGGACCCGGGCAATGACGGCCCTCCACGGCAGTCTGAAGGCTCTGCAGGCTCTGGGTCTGCTGGACACCGTGATGTACATGGCTGGGGTCTCGGGCTCCACATGGTGGGTCGCCACTGGGATTTCTCTCTTCTGTGACAAACTCTAGGGTTCATTCTTTCAATGCCTTCCACTTTGGATTTGTAGACTTGTTTTTTTTGCCGCACGTATTTCCCTTTGGACCTTATTTCTGTTGACCGTTACCAGAGCACATGATTTTATGGTCTTGAAAGCTGAATTTTACTAAAATCTGCTATTCCGCCCCCATCCCAGTGCGGGGAGAATTCCTCAGCTGCACAGAGAGAGACCCACAGCGGTCACACAGAGTCTAACAGGAGCCACAAGACATATTTATTGATGTTTAGGCTGTTCCTTTGTCCCAGGGCCATGTCTAACCTGTACTCGGACGCCGATTGGTCACAGCGAGACCTACAGGGACCAATTACGCGAGTCCAGGCTGAAACCTGCAAGAACCAGCATGGCGCCTTCTCCCCCGGGCAGCTGCAGTACTACTACCAGGAGGTGCAGAACCGCAGGCGCATGGGCCAGCTGGTGTCGGTCATCGACATGTGGGGGCTCATCATCGAGTACTACATCCACGGGCAGGTACAGCCTCCGAGCGTATTCAGCCCCCTTGTGTCCCCACTGAGCTAGGGAGGGAAGGAATTTAATTTGGGACAAACTCAAAGATAATAAGACTAGTTCGGTTTGAAAAATGAAGAGTGTATGCTATACAATTTTTGTGTATTTCTCTTTATCCCCAAATTCAGATGAATCCTAGGATGCTCTCTGACCAGCAGGAGGCGATAGTGGGGGGACAGAACCCCTATCCCATCTACACTGCTGTCAACATGAAGGACGGGATCCTGGGAAGCAGCGACACTGCAGGTAACTGGCATGCCGTTTGGCAAATTAAGAAATTTGTCAATTTGGCCATAGAGTATTAAATTCATCCAGGAATCTGTCAAGTCATTAATTTGTCCAATTTGTGTCAATTAATCTATAATTACATTGATCAGCTATGTAAGTAATGTGGCTATTAAACAGACAAACTTTCAGACAAACCAACAAACTGACCCAACTGTCAGTCATGCACTGTTTCAAACCCACTTCAGTCCGTCAGTCTTTCTAGCCAATAGGAGCAGACTCACATAGGCTAATATAAAATGGCTTCAGCCAATAATGGTGCAGTTTATTAGAAAGGGAGTTTCTCTCTCTCACCTCGATCTGCATTTTTCCCCTCATTAGAAAATCCGCGCTATGAATCCAAATCGCTGATGAGAAATGCATCAGGCTTTAAAATCGCACTTGCAGTCTTTACTCTGTGAGACAGAAGGACAAGCATCAATGGATTATATTTATTTCAAAACAGACTGGATCCTTGATCGTGGGGGCTGAGGTGGGCTTGACATTATATTGGGGGGGCTTCACTTTACAACTTTTTGGCTCACAAATGCATTTATTTATTTACTCTACACACTACACTCTAAAAGTTGAAAGCTCTTCATCGGTATTTAGAACCTTCAGGGTTCTTCGTGAGTTTATTTTCATTATGATCGTGGGTGATGTAAGATACGTTTAAGTTTCTTTAAGGATCCTTGTTTGCAAGGAACCTTGGTAACGGGTTCTAATTAAAACCTTTAAGGGTTCCTCCACATTATCAACCCCAGGAACCCTAAACGATTCTTATTACAGCCTTTACTTTTTTTCATACAGAAAGATTTGGGTTTTAAACTTTAGCTAATATTGCAGTGATTTGCGATCAGTAATTACTTTCAGTCAGATAATGTACATTATTTTTGTGCACATATTTAATAAAATAGACTATTTGGCTTTAGTATGTATTGTTTAAACAACACTAAACACGTTGCCTTGCCACTCGAACATGTATCTATTTAAATACAATTAAACCTAATCAAAATATATACAATTTGACAGTCTGTTAAAATGCCAAAACCATCGCCTCTTAACCAAACGAATTAACAAATAATACAAAAACACCAAGAACTTCCACCTTGGCATGTGTCATATAGATTATGCTAAAGGTAATTGTATTACGAGCAGTAAGTATTCAGCTGTCAGTGAGTCCTGCCGATTCCCCGTTATCATTCAAATATACAAATGTTTGGGTCAACACCACACAGTGCACTGTCCATAATAATACTATCATAAAATACAATGTTTGACCTTTGTGCTGGGGGGGCTGAGACACATTTTGGGGCAACTGTAACCCCCACTGTTCGATCCTCTGTGAAGTTATAGCCGTTCACAGAATTCAACTTTTATAATCTGTAGGTCATCTGAACATAAAGTGATGTTCAGAGAAGAGACAGGTCACTGTAACCAGTCAAATAATTATATTCACTCGATAATAAATGCTTTAGGTAAGTGTTTAGTACAGACACATGGAACAACACCCACCAGTTTAAAAAAAGGCTTTATACTGTTGAAATAAGTGACAAATGTTCTATATTTTACTAAGAAAGAAAAACAAAATAACACAAGTTTTAAAGTGTTACGCTGCATGTACAATATATAGTGATTAAACACTTATTTTACTCTATGGAAAGCTGTGGTTAAGCCGTGCCTATTCTAACAATTCATCTTCTCATAAACGAGCCTGTGTTAATGATGATGTTAATTTCCATATGGTTACACAGAGACACAAGAAACGCCCTTTCTAATAAAATGGCTTCAGCCAATAATGTTGCAATTTATGTGAGCCTGGAGTTTTATTGGTTAAAATAGGCGAGTCTGCTCCTATTGGCTAGAAGGACTGAAGTGGGTTTGGCACAGAGCATGATTGACAGTTGGTCTGTTCAGCTGGAAGTTCTTTGGTTTCTTAGGAAGTTTGTCTGTTTGCATTAATGATTAATGATCATCCACATTAATCCGTAATTACATTGATCAACTATGTAATTAATTGACACACAAATCAAACAAATGAATAAATTACTTGAGATTCCTAGATGAATTTACTACTTTATTGCCAATGAACTACCAAATTGACAGACGAACACTTTTGGCACAAATGGCGCTCCATAGGTAATAGCCATGGCATCATCCCTTTGCAGTTCAAATGAGATTGTTCCAGTGTTTTCTTGCGCTACAGTGTGTTATTGGTTGCATGTCAGCTATGGGTTCTTTAACAGGTTTTATGTGACCATCGACCACATGATTAACGCTGTCACATGACCCCTCCACAGAGTGGTGCGAGTTCACCCCCCACGAGGTTGGCTTCCCCAAGTATGGGGCGTTCATCCACACCCGGGACTTTGGGAGCGAGTTCTACATGGGCCACCTGATCAGGAAGAAACCCGAGACACGGCTCTCCTTCCTGCTGGGTGAGAGAGAGAGAGTGTACATCTGTGAACACTTTCCAGATGCACTGTAGGTTCACAGCGCTTCACTTTTTCCACATTTTGTTATGTTACAGCCTTATTCCAAAATGTAGAATTTTGAGGACAATTATGATTTTAATCCAAACAAACCCCATAATGACAACGTGAAAGAAGTTTGTTTTTCATTTTTAATACATTTGCAAAGATTTCAAACAAAAAAGCACATGTACATAAGTATTCACAGCCTTTGCTCAATACTTTGTTGTTTGTTATTTTTAATACATTTGCAAAGATTTCAAACAAACCCCATAATGACAACGTGAAAGACGTTTGTTTGTAGAATTTTGAGGAAAATAATGAATTTAATTCATTTTGGAATAAGGCTGTAACATAACAAAATGTGGAAAAAGTGAAGCGCTGTGAATACTTTCCGGATGCACTGTATACACGTGTGCACCAGCATTTCCTGCCTGGACACAGATTTGTGGGAGTGCGAAGCTTACTATGTTCATTATGATATCACTATTGTAACAAAGATACAAATGTAACTAAACTTCTACAGAGAATGGGATCCAAAGCTTAGATGCTTTTACTCATTCCTGCAGGGACCTGTGATAGAGAGTGTGTGTGTGGAGGCAATGTGTCATGCTATGTGCAGTCACACAAACTCTTGTAGTTCACGGTGGCTTCCTTGTGTCGTCTCCTTGCTGCAGGAATCTGGAGCAGCATTTTCTCCGTGAACCTGGCAAAGGCCTGGTCCACCCTGACTGGCTCTGTGCCCTCGTACCTGGAGTCGCTGGGAGAAGACGTGCGCAACAATGGTACGTGGCTTTGGCAGAGCGGCCATCTCAATAATTTCCACTCATTTAGATATTTGCAAATGGAAAAACGTATCTGTGTGTGTGTGTTCATATATACACTCACCTAAAGGATTATTAGGAACACCTGTTCAATTTCTCATTAATGCAATTATCTAAGCAACCAATCACATGGCAGTTGCTTCAATGCATTTAGGGGTGTGGTCCTGGTCAAGACAATCTCCTGAACTCCAAACTGAATGTCTGAATGGGAAAGAAAGGTGATTTAAGCAATTTTGAGCGTGGCATGGTTGTTGGTGCCAGACGGGCCGGTCTGAGTATTTCACAATCTGCTCAGTTACTGGGATTTTCACGCACAACCATTTCTAGGGTTTACAAAGAATGGTGTGAAAAGGGAAAAACATCCAGTATGCGGCAGTCCTGTGGGCGAAAATGCCTTGTTGATGCTAGAGGTCAGAGGAGAATGGGCCGACTGATTCAAGCTGATAGAAGAGCAACTTTGACTGAAATAACCACTCGTTACAACCGAGGTATGCAGCAAAGCATTTGTGAAGCCACAACACGTACAACCTTGAGGCGGATGGGCTACAACAGCAGAAGACCCCACCGGGTACCACTCATCTCCACTACAAATAGGAAAAAGAGGCTACAATTTGCACAAGCTCACCAAAATTGGACAGTTGAAGACTGGAAAAATGTTGCCTGGTCTGATGAGTCTCGATTTCTGTTGAGACATTCAGATGGTAGAGTCCGAATTTGGCGTAAACAGAATGAGAACATGGATCCATCATGCCTTGTTACCACTGTGCAGGCTGCTGGTGGTGGTGTAATGGTGTGGGGGATGTTTTCTTGGCACACTTTAGGCCCCTTAGTGCCAATTGGGCATCGTTGAAATGCCACGGCCTACCTGAGCATTGTTTGTGACCATGTCCATCCCTTTATGACCACCATGTACCCATCCTCTGATGGCTACTTCCAGCAGGATAATGCACCATGTCACAAAGGTCGAATCATTTCAAATTGGTTTCTTGAACATGACAATGAGTTCACTGTACTAAACTGGCCCCCACAGTCACCAGATCTCAACCCAATAGAGCATCTTTGGGATGTGGTGGAACGGGAGCTTCGTGCCCTGGATGTGCATCCCACAAATCTCCATCAACTGCAAGATGCTATCCTATCAATATGGGCCAACATTTCTAAAGAATGCTTTCAGCACCTTGTTGAATCAATGCCACGTAGAATTAAGGCAGTTCTGAAGGCGAAAGGGGGTCAAACACAGTATTAGTATGGTGTTCCTAATAATCCTTTAGGTGAGTGTATTATTCTGTGAAAACCATCAAAGCATGTACTTTGTTTGTTTACAGAATCCCCACAGTTCATTATTTCATTAGATGATGATAAAGGTCTGCAGAAGTAATGTGTGGGAGTGCGGAGTACGGAGAGAACTTAATTATAAGAGCTGGAGGCGCTTCTCAGGAAGATAAATATACTGCCGCCCTGGTCAGTGCTGCTGGTTGATTTTAATTCTCCTCCGCACACCGGCTGCCACCCACCTCCCTGGGCCGCAGGACTGGCCCCTCCGTGGCTTACTGACCGATCGATCCGTCTCTCCTCTCTCGTCTGTTTTTGCTCCACACGAAGCACACTTGTCTTCTGCTTTGCATGTGAATGTTTTTAGGAGGGCGTATTTATCTTTTACCTACAGTGAGGGGAAAAAAGTATTTGATCCCCTGCTGATTTTGTACGTTTGCCCACTGACAAAGAAATGATCAGTCTATAATTTTAATGGTAGGTGTATTTTAACAGTGAGAGACAGAATAACAACAACAAAATCCAGAAAAACACATTTCCCTCATTAACATACAAATCAATTTATAACTTTTTTGAAATAAGTATTTGACCCCTTCGACTTAATACTTGGTGGCAAAACCCTTGTTGGCAATCACAGAGGTCAGATGTGTGCAAACCTGGTGGCCAACTACAAGAAACATCTCAGGAGGGATTTTGTCCCACTCCTCTTTGCAGATCCTCTCCAAGTCATTAAGGTTTCAAGGCTGACGTTTGGCAACTCGAACCTTCAGCTCCCTCCACAGATTTTCTATGGGATTAAGGTCTGGAGACTGGCTAGGCCACTCCAGGACCTTACTGTGCCACTCCTTTGTTGCCTTAGCTGTGTGTTTTGGGTCATTGTCATGCTGGAATACCCATCCACGACCCATTTTCAATGCCCTGGCTGAGGGAAGGAGGTTCTCACCCAAGATTTGACGGTACATGGCCCGTCCATCGTCCCTTTGATGCGGTGCAGTTGTCCTGTCCCCTTAGCAGAAAAACACCCCCAAAGCATAATGTTTCCACCTCCATGTTTGACGGTGGGGATGGTGTTCTTGGGGTCATTCCTCCTCCTCCAAACACGGCAAGTTGAGTTGATGCCAAAGAGCTCGATTTTGGTCTTATCTGACCACAACACTTTCACCCAGTTCTCCTCTGAATCATTCAGATGTTCATTGGCAAACTTCAGACGGGCCTGTACATGTGCTTTCTTGAACAGGGGGGCCTTGCGGGCGCTGCAGGATTTCAGTCCTTCATGGTGTAGTGTGTTACCAATTGTTTTCTTGGTGACTATGGTCCCAGCTGCCTTGAGATCATTAACAAGATCCTCCCGTGTAGTTCTGGGCTGATTCCTCACCGTTCTCATGATCACTGAAACTCCACGAGGTGAGATCTTGCATGGAGCCCCAGACCGAGGGAGACTGACCGTTATTTTGTGTTTCTTCCATTTGCAAATAATCGCACCAACTGTTGTCACCTTCTCACCAAGCTGCTTGGCGATGGTCTTGTAGCCCATTCCAGCCTTGTGTAGGTCTACAATCTTGTCCCTGACATCCTTGGACAGCTCTTTGGTCTTGGCCATGGTGGAGAGTTTGGAATCTGATTGATTGATTGCTTCTGTGGACAGGTGTCTTTTATACAGGTAACGAGCTGAGATTAGGAGAGTCCCTTTAAGAGAGTGCTCCTAATCTCAGCTCGTTACCTGTATAAAAGACACCTGGGAGCCAGAAATCTTGCTGATTGATGAGGGAAATAAGTATTTGATCCCCTATTAACATGCAAATCAATGTATAACTTTGTTGAAATGCGTTTTTCTGGATTTTGTTGTTGTTATTCTGTCTCTCACTGTTAAAATACACCCACCATTAAAATTATAGACTGTATGTTTGCCCACTGACAAAGAAATGATCAGTGAGGGAAAAAAGTATTTGATCCTCTGCTGATTTTGTACATCTGTAAAAACATCTTCTGCAACACATTCTTATCTCATCATATAGTCTGTTACCGATACCGTGTGTTCAGTCATCAAACAGTCCCCTCACTGGGCTGCCCTGCACATAGTCACACACAGGACACATGTTGTTATGAGATGACGGTCTGCGTGTTAAAACCCTAACCCCCCCCCCCCCCCCAAGACGAGAAGGAGCCTTTTGAACCCTCCGCCCTCGACACCTACTTCATCACGCCGGTCAGCGACCTGGGCAAGATGCTGAAGGACTTCCTGACCGACCGGCCAATCATCGGCCAGAGCTACAACTTCCTAAGGGGGTTCAGCCTCCACTGGGACTACAGCGAGAACAGCGGCTTCACGGCCTGGAAAGGTAACCACCGGATGGGGGGCTTTTAATCATGACTCGCCTGTGGTGTCTGTCCATTCCTCATCACGACTAGGGCTGTGCTAACGGGCCGGACCGTCTCCCTGTGTTGTGGTCTTATTTAGCTTGTCTAAGGCATTTGAACGCACTCCAGCTTTCGAGTTTAAAGCTCAGTTCATCCCTGTGCCTCTGTCACTCCGTGTACTGAGCCCGGCTAACCCGTTTGTCTTTGTTGGGCAGAGACGCACCCTGATGCCTTCCCCAATGACCTGACGCCCTCGGACACCTGCCTGCACCTGGTGGACTCGGGATTTGCCATCAACACCGGCTTCCCTCCCTTGGTGAGGCCACACCGGGGCGTCAACGTCATCCTGTCCTTCAACTTCACCTGGGGGGACCAGTTCAAGGTAACTGAGGTGGACTAAGTGGGGCTGGACAGTGCAGGGGAAGGGTAGGGCTGAACGGAGGACATTGGCCAGGCAGAGACCCCTTTTACAGGAGATTAAATCACTCCGTCCTCTTCACAAAAGTGCTGCACAATCCCAGATGTGTCCCAAAGTGACACAGCTGTTTTGCACAGCTCTGGCTGTGTCTTTGTCTTCAGCCTTCTTGTCTCTGGGCTCGTCCCCTGCAGGACCTCAAGCTGACGGCGCAGTACTGCCGGGACCACAAACTGCCCTTCCCCCACATCGACTTCAGCAGCCTGGAGGGCCGCCCCCTGCAGGAGTGCTACGTGTTCAAGGACGATGACCCCCGAGTTCCCATCGTGCTTCACTTCCCTCTCACCAACACCTCCTTCAGGGAGTATCACGCACCAGGTAAGCTTATCCCGCCTGTGCTCTTTCTCCCGGTGCCCAGGGCGGGGTCAGGGGGTCCGAGCGCTGCCTACTCATCCCTCCTCGTTACAGGTGTGAAGCACGTGGGGGGCGAGGTGGACGTCTCCAGCCATGGCTCCCCCTACAGGACCTACAAAATGAGCTACAGCCCCGCGGAGTTTGCCCAGCTCGTCGACCTCGCCGCCTACAACGTGGCCAACAACAGGGAGGCCATTATCGAAGCACTGCGGGAGGCACTGGACCGGAAGAGGGCGGCACGTGGGGGAGCACAGCCGTAGCAGAGGACGCCGACACCCATTAGGGTGGAGCAGGACTGTGCAAAACACCTTAGTATTCCATACTCCAGACCCACATTAGCACTCGTCTTCAGCTACAGTTTTTGTAGAGTAGTGCTAATGAAGGTTTGTGAAACCAGCTGTTAAAATCCAGAGCAGGGCGCGTTTAGAAATGGCTCGGAGGGCAATAATGTTAAATAACAGCTGTTGTTTTAGGGAGGGTTTGATCGTTTACTAACTGTGAAATGGGAAATATTTCTATTTCAAATAGATTTTGATACATTTCTATTTGTCAACACATTATGATTTGCTTTAAATATGTAATGATTTAAAGGTTTACTCAAATCACGTGCCTAAAAATATTGAATTGTAGTCGATGGTACTGCTATCAGTGTATGTAAACATCCATTAATGTTCAGTCTGAGCAGATGTATGGCAATGTAGCAGATTATTAAAATCCTATACGATGAAATCCTGTCATTCCCCTGTCATAAATCACCAATAAACAATTCAGAGACCTTTTGATTTCTGCAGTTGGTTTATTTGTTTTTTAAATCTGATTCATGCCATATGTGTATATACAAATGAAATAAAAAATGAAAATACAGGTTACAGCGTTAATAGTCTCAGCAAGCGACTTCAATTTTTTCTTTCATTGTGGCTTAATAATATTGTCCAAGAAAGCGATACAATGTCTGGTCACTTTGCTATTGTAATGCTTCAGGTTTTGCAAAATAAATATGATGGCTGTAAAAGACTAAATCAGGAGGCATGATTCTAAATATAACCGTAATCCAAAATAGATTTACAAACAGTCCAACCCAGACGAACAACAACGATTGGGCTCGATTCAATTAGATGCTTGAAAACAGGTCCATCAAAGCACAAATCTCCGACTGTGCAGACACAAAACGCTCGCTCTCACACAATGCCCTGGTATTTGTTTAAGCTTAGAGGACACAACAATGTCATGAATACACGTACAAAATACCTCAATATATTTATAAATGTGATATTCCAGTTATACACATAAGACACGTGCTTGTTAAAATAACAGTTTTAGTTTTCACTGCGGATAGTAATTGAGGCACAAGCGAGGCGGGGGTGGTCAGAGTGCTGGGGGGAGCCGCTGACGGCCTTGGGGACGGTCCAGCTGCGGTCAAGTGGACTGGTTATGGTCCAGCTGCTCTCAGTGTTGGTCCTCATCCCCCCCCACCTGGACACATTACTTCTTGAAGAGCTTCTTGAAGACGTTCCTGTCTTTCTTCGGCTTGTCCTTGGAGGCGTTCTCTGCCAGCGGGACATCGGTGAGGGAGGAGGGGGCCCTGCTTGGGGGGAGGCTCCTGCGGTTTGTTCTCGAGTCCTGGGTCTGGGCTTCGGCTTGAAAAGGGAATAAATCAATAATCTAATATATTCAGTCACCGCAGGCGCTATATAAATCACGAAGCAGGGATTAGGAAAGAGAATGAAATGCAGACCTGAGAGGCCGGGGTTGCTGTGCGCTCTGGTCATCAGGCCCTTGATCTCCCCCCCCTCGGGGTAGCGGTGCACATTGTAGTAGGTGTGTGGGGGCTTGGGGGGGGGGGGCGACTCCACAGGGGCCGGGGCCGGGGCCTGGGCCGTGTCCTGGGGTGCCTTCTCCTCGACTGCAGACAAAGCCAGGAAAGAACAAATCAACTCCTGGCTTTTATCACCCTCTCTTTCTCTGTGTTGCATGCTGGGAGTGCGGGAAGTCTGCAGTCCTCAATAACAGCCCATTTGGCATGACTTTGAGTGAGCTACCTGTCAGACCACAGCATTGTGCTGCCTAAAGTTTTATTTGCTGATTCTAGAACATGCAACCCATTTTGGCATTTTAATACAGGACTTTTGAAGGATGCTTGTTGAGGCCCTGGGGTGGCTTCGGCTGGTCCCTGGAGCCAGCACAATGACTTAACACTAACAACTAGAAACCAACAGTTAAATTCGATTTACAAAAAGCAAACAAATAAATGTCCACTGATTTAAAATGCAGAGAGACTTGTGTGTATATCATCTTAAATGTTTGCGGGTTTCCCCATGATGTTCGATGTGTTTTGCTTGTAAACAACAATCTCTGACCTGGTTTGGGAAGAGGGCGACTCAGTGAAGAGAGAAGCGCCCACAGACAAATAAATAAATTAAATGGAGAAAGAGAGGGGTCGGAGGTGAAACTTCAGTCATTTGCAGGTTCTTTATCAGAGAGTTAAAGACGTGGCCGTGGCGTTCAGGGCCTGGCTCACTCATGTCCTGCTCTTCTGGAGGCTGGGGGTGTTCGTCAGAGGTCATGTTGGGGTCAGGGGGCGGGACTGTGGCAGCGGACCCTGAATCGATGTCATCCCCAGCAGGAGGGTCCGCAGACTCCGATTCCTGCTGCAGTTTGAAGGAGGGGGTCCTCCTGCATAGAGACGCACACAGACATTAGCAGGAGACAACGAACACGTTCTGGCCCGGACCGGGCAGGAGGCAGTGCTACCTGGGCAGGATGTCCTTGCTGCTGCCCTGTCTCTCCGTGGACATCCCCGATCCCGGCGCTCTGGCTGCCTGGTCCCCTCCTGCGCTGCGAGGTCTGGGAAGAGGGGCCCTGCGGAGAGAGTGAAAGTGATCCAACAGGTCGGTTTTCTTTGTGAGAAAGTGTCACTCAACAGGAAACAAGTGCAAACAGGCCAAACAACAGCGTCTGTGTGTGAGGTGCAATAAATATGGAAAAAAACTGGTTTGGCAAGTCCAGAGCTGAGTTCAGCAAACGTACAGGTAGGGTTGTGAAATCCCCCTGCTATTACTCATGCTGCCAGCTCAGGGGTAGAAACGATTCTCAAGAAGGGCTCGTTTTTAAATCTTCTTCGTTACCTGCTTTATTTTAAACATTTCCCCTGTTCTGAGACCTCATGCCCACTAAAACACCCAACCATCTGTCACAAGACCAGCCATTCACGTCCTCGTGGCGTTCTGTTTCTCCTCACCCTTGTGGTTCCAGGCCGCTGGGCACAGTAGGCGATTGGGACCCGTTCACGCTGACAAAGGGCCTGGGGTCCCCTGGGACAGAGGCCAGGGCAACGCCACCCTGCAGTCTCTCCACCCAGCGCTGCTGCAGCTCCCGACACGGGGCGGAGAACAGGTACTGACCCCCATCGCTCAGCCTGAGGGACAGACGGAGAGACACCAGGTGGATCAACGTGGCCCAACTCTGCTCCTCTGGTTTCTGATCTACAGCCGTTCAAACGCGGCAGGTCGGCGGGCTCTGGGCCGGAAAACTGTTATGCCAACGGCTGTCATGAGCATAGGCGGAAATCCATCCTGGGGGGGTCGTGATTTGTCCCCCCCAATATATCACTGTAAACATAACTGCGTATTATTAATGCGCTATTATGTAATTTCAATAATATTATTACATTTCAAAAATCAGCATAAGTGCTTTCATTGTCTATAGAGTGCGACCCTTTGCCTCACAATGGTTTAATCCACTGTTCTTTCATGTTCAGAACTGTACTTATTTTGAGCTTTTTGTTCTTGTAAAGCTAGTGTAGTAGACTAAAGGTTCTAAATGGAGATTCTTTTAGGTGAGATCGCACCATGCTCATTGTACCACTGCCACCTACTGGCGTTTCTTGGTATTTGTATTTACAACCTGCAATACCTGCATACATACTGGACTGCTAAGGAACACTGCTATAACTACTAGTAGTAGTATAATTTAAACATTTGAAGAAGTTGGGACAACCCTTCAGTTAACTACCTATTAATTAGTAATTATGGTTCCTCAATATACATTTAACATATTAAAACATAGGCTCTGTGTTACAGCACTACTTTTGGTGTCCCGCTCAGGAACTGCTCTTGAGAAAATTTCATGTAATTGTCCACTCCAAAGTTGATATCAGATTTTCATCCCTGGTCATGAGCCATTACGACTATTTAAATAGCTCCACTCGTGATGCTGATAGGATGTTGGAGGCAACTCACGTCAGCCTGAAGACATGCTCCCTCGTCCTGTGGTTGGGGGTCTCGGCACACACAGCTCCTGCGATGCTGACGGCGGGGATGCTGGGCGACTTCTGAAAGCAAGGAACACAGACCTAGAGATGAGACCACCGTCCTCAGGGAAGCTCACAGCTCTCAACGCACTCCTTAAACCCCGCAGAGATGGTACGCCTGCTAAAGGGGAAGCGCGCGCTTGTAAGGGACGCTCAACAATACCTGAGCAGCTTCCTCCTGGTCCTTGTAGAAGCTCAGGGAGCCATTGTCCAGGACGGTGTAGAAGAACCCCCAGGGGAGAGTAGAGGCCTGCGGATACAGAGGGGACCTGGTCAAAAAGGAACCATCT
The DNA here is from genome assembly GCF_036373705.1 of Amia ocellicauda. NCBI lineage: Eukaryota > Metazoa > Chordata > Actinopteri > Amiiformes > Amiidae > Amia > Amia ocellicauda. Next base: position 22,319,213 of record NC_089870.1, on the reverse strand, counting down.
CCTTTGACTCCCCCTGGATGCGTCTTTACAGTACAGGCATCTCTGAGCATCTGAGACTCAAGAGAGAAACTGTACCTTATCTGCATCGGCTTGACTATTCCTTACAGTGTTTGTTCCCCCCCTCAGAAGAGTAAACGGTCAACTGGCTGCTATAATCAAGCGCTTCTACCCATGGAGCTCTTACCTTCTGTCCCCTTCTCAAGAGTTTCTGTTTGAGCTCCAGCATTCCCTCCATTTTGGCCAAGTCAGGTCTCGCCTGCAAGCAGTGAAGCAAGAGAAATGTAACATTTCAACAGCAAATGTGTAAAAACATTCAGGTAATAATTGACTCCTAGGGAACCTACTGGGACAGTACAGTTTCTGAGTACAATTGTCACAACTGTGTGTCAAAGATTAACCAGAATATAACGTGTTAACGACAAATATGTCCTTCAATGTAAAGCAAAACGGGAAGGGAATTGACCAGCTGAAAGTTTGTCTCCTGTAAAGTCCTGTCAATTTGCTTCAAGGTGTTTTTCAGGTGTTCAGTTCTTACATCTGAGTCCGAGAGCAGCTCTTCCTCTCTCTCCTCCGACTGCCTGGATCGTCGAGGAAGACGAGGCAGCGCCGGGGAGAGGTCAGGGTCTGAGCGAGGCGGGGGCGAGGGAGGAGGGCCGAGGTCCGCCGAAGACCACATGGCCAAGCGAGAGGTCCTACTGGGATAGGATGACAGACTGGGGGGTCTCACTGCTGTGGGCGACAGACCAGCCGGTTTGGGCGCAATGGGGGGTTTAGTCGGCGAGGTGGAGGGTCTTCTTGTCGAGGGGGTCGAACGGCGGACTGGCGAGAGGACGGTGTCAGTGCCGCGATTGGACTGCGGGGTCGGGCTGCGCAGCGGGGGCAGAGGCGAGGGTCTCGGTGCAGGCGATCGGGGGGATCCCAAAGATCCCAAAGGCCGACGGTCTGGCTGCTTCCTGTGCAGAGCGGGCACCCTAGTGAGCTTCTCTCGTGGGACATCCCCTTCCCCCGCCTGGAGTCGCTGCAGCCGCTGCTCCTTCTGTGGAGAGGAGGGACACGTTAGACTGGAGAACAGGGGACAGCGTGGACCACTGAGGATAAATAGCTTACCACTTATGGGAAGAAAATACTCAATTTGCCATCATTCATATACGTCTTCTTCCTCACCTTGGTTGTCTTCTCCTGCAGCTGGGTGAATCTCTCCTCCTGCACTGCCAGCATGGCCTCCAGGTCCTCCTGTCTCTTCATCAGCTCCAGCACGTCTGGCACCGAGTCCTGCGAACAAATGACACACTGCTGTAGCACTGTACCTCGAGCCAGATCTGCACCAGGCAAGACCCGCAGAGCGCCATCTCACCCCATACACCTCATCCGTGAGTGCGGCCTCGTGGGCGCGCAGCCACTGCTCCGCCTGCTCCAGTTCCCTCTGCAGCTGCTGGATCTCAGCGGACTCGAGGAACAGGTGCCTGCGCTCCTCCCAGCTCTCTTCCACGCTCCTCAGCAGCTCCTCCAGCTCCTGCAGCTTCTCCTCCACCTGTGGGGGGACAAGCAGGAAGCGGTGATGATGATGCGAAAACAACCTTTTACAAGGAGACCAATCAAGTGTCTTTCCCAACAGAGATTCTTCCCAATTAAATAATCTTCAGATGCAGTTCTCCGTTACCTCCGGGCTCATGAAGTTTCCACTGTCGATCAGGCGTTGTCCCTCTTCTCTCACGGCCTGGGCTTTGTCCCGCTGCCGGTCAATCTCATGGCGGTATTCCTCGTGGCGTTTCAGGCTCTGCTCGAAGTCTCCGCCGTCACCCCCCAGCTCCTCACCTCGCACCCGGGACAGCATCTCCTTCAGCCACATGCTGTTCAATGACACCACAGCACAGCTGGTCACGGAGACTGACAGAGGCAATTTCTGGCACACAGTTTCAAAATGACACCCGCGAGTGGCTTTTCCCCAATAGTAGACACATCGAGCGCTACAGGCTCGCCCCCCCACACTCACACGAGCTCCCTCCAGTCGGTGAAGTGGCGCTGCGCGGTCTCGGCCTGGCTCAGCCTCTCTTTGCGCTCGCTGGCTTTCTGCTGCAGGCCCTCCCAGCTCGCCTCCACCTCCTGCAGCCTCTGGTCCAGACTGTGGCGCACCTGGGGGTACCGGCGGCTCAGGGTGGCACCCTCCTGGCGGGTCCGGGATACCTCCTCCCCGATGGCAGCCAGGTCCCTCTGCAACAGCACCGCGGGGAGTTAAAGACCCCTGTATCACAGTTTCCATCTCCCCCACGATACCTGTCGAGCCCTCTTACATTCCCAGAGTTCGATCTCACCCGACTATGGGAAACACTCTTCAGAAGCAGGTGGATTGGGCTTTCTAAATGATTTCCACGGCCTGTCCCAAGTAAACGGAGCCCGTAGCATCTCTCCCTGACCCCCCCACCCTGGCTGCCCATACCTCCAGGACGTCGTGTTGCCGTAGCAGCGCCTGGACGCTCAGCAGGTCGTGGCCGTGGTCCTCGGAGTGCAGCCCTGCCTCCTTCTCGCTCATCCAGCCCTTCAGCTCGTCCACGTCGTGGTCAAACTGGTGCACCTCCCGCGCCGCCCTCAGGTTCTGTCGGGGGAACAGACAGGAGGTCGGGAACCAGGTCCATACCAAAATGTGATGACTGTAAAAGACCTTAATCTCCCCTCCTGTATTGATGGCCTACAATTGTACAAACTGTAGCTCTTACCTTCGCTCTGGTCTCTATGGTCTGATTCAATTCCTCCCACAGTCTGTGGAGCTCCGCCTCCCTGGCCTGGCCCTCAGGTGACCTCACTTCCTGCCCCAGCTGCAGGACAGAGCTCAGCTTACTGAGACCAAGGTTTGCCACTTCAGAGGAGAAGTCCTCAAACTTCTTCTGCAGGACCTGGTGGATGTAGAAGGGATATGTTTCTACAGAGAACAAATTACTGAACATTACTTTACTTTACACTCCCATTCAACCCCTCTCTGAATGTATTTTCTGTCTTCACCTCGACATCCTCCAGGTCCTGGCCGTACTCCTCAGACTCCGCCAAGTTCTTCTGCATGCTGATCCAGTTGGAGAAGTCCCGGGCCTCCCTCTCGAACACATACAGCCGGCACTGCTCCTCCAGGGAGGCCCGCTGGTCCGCAGACAGCTGCAGCAGCGACTGGTACTGCTGCACTGCGGGCTGGAGGTTCTCGGTGACCAGATGACTTCAGGACGGAGAGCAGAGAGCAAAGACAGAAGTCAGGCTGGGATTTGTACTGGAAGGGTCTATTACTCTACAGCGTAGAGATCTCTCCACCCCAGAGAGTATTTGCCTCCATCAGGCAAAGTGCTAACAATGTGTCTGATAAGTTCAATAAGGCCATCAGGGGGTGTAGTACCTGTTGGGGTGTCCACTGCGTCCCAGTCGGGCTCCTGTCTCCTGCAGAGACTCCACTTTCAGATGCTGGCTCTCCAGGTCAAGGTCCACAGTGTCCAGTTTGCGCAGCAGAGCCTGAGTGGACTCCTCGCTCCTCCCCAAGTCTGAGGACTCCAGAGTGGGAAGCCGCTCCTCCATCCAGGACTGCAGCTCCGACACCTGGCAGGAGCAGGAAGGGAGAGCAAGGGTGGAGGAGCCATCACATGGTCGCAGAGTAAGCACGGGGGTAGTTCGAATGGGGAGCGATCTTTTAATTTATTGTCACAGTATGAAAAATACACAGGACAACCAGATATGTCATTTTTATACCTTGATAGAAGTGCGGTTTAACAAGACTTTTACAGACTATCCAAGCACCCTCAGGAGTCTGAAGTCACACATCTACTGCATCTTGTTTTTTTTTGCTTTAACAGTGTAATCTAGATCTTTCCCCTAAATTTTTACCTCGGTGAGGAACGTCTGGATTTGTAGAGCTTCCTGCAGCTGCCTGCCTCTGTGCTCCGCCTCCTTCCGGAGAGTCTGCACAGCATCCTGCAGCTCTGCCAGTCTACTGCCAATCTCCTTGGCAGCAAAGTGCCGTCCCCTCACCAGACTTTGCCCAGCCTCCAGCACCGCTCGTATCAGTGGCTCCCGGCTGGCCCTCTCCTCCTGCAGAGACTGCACAGAAACAGGAAAATATGCAAAAATCTACTTTCAAAAGGTTGCTTTAGTTCCTGGTTGATGTTTTCGTGGCATGTTCTGTTTCCGCTAACTGAGAATGTGTCTTGGACTGCATGATTCTGATTTCCAGAACCTCTGAGCTAAAGAGAGGGAGAGAAAGTACCCCTTCTACCCATACGCACTGACCTTCCCCCATCCCCGTCTCCCGACTCCCCTCGGTTGGTTTCTCACCTGGTGTTTCTTGAGCAGGGTCTGCGTGCCATGCAGCGAGCTGCCCCAGTCCTGGGAGCAGGCGGAGGGCAGTCTGTCTCTGATCCACACCAGCTCATCCTCAAGGTCGCGGTACAGCTGGAAGAGCAGCTGCCACGCCTCCAGGGTCTCCCGGCGAGACTGCAGGGGCTCGGACAGCCTGTTATACCTGCGGTCACACGAGGGGAGGACAGTCCTCAGTACGGGTACATGCAGAGGTACAGACGCAACACAGAAGCTGCCTAATAGAACCACATGCCCAGTTCTATCCGACAAACTGGACCTATGTTGTGTTCTAGCACAGAGTCCAACATTTCATCGTTAAGTAACAGAAATATGAAGGACTGCTTTGGACAAGAGCAGCCTAGTGTCTGACAGTTGAATCTGATTCAGTCCTCTCTGTAGATAATACCTGTTCACGGTCTCTCCCACCCTCCTCTGGATCTCCTCTGCCAGAAAGTTGCCCTGACTGCGGAAGTCCTTAGCGGTGTCCACCAGCACCTGCACCCTTTCCAGGTGCCCCTCCACGCCCTCCTCCAGCTCCTGCAGCGCCTTCAGCAGCCGCACCGCCGACGCCAGGTCGTTCCCGCAGTCCGGGTTCGACAGCTCCACCTCCACCGAGGCCAGCCACTCCTCCACGTCCTCCAGGGAGCGCTGGAACTGCAGGGCCTAGGGGTGGAGGAGGAGAGAGAAGGGGGGGGGAAAGGAGAGGGGTAGAAAAAAGTGTGTCTTAAAAAATAAAGCTCAGCCATGTCAGTGCCTGTTACAGTCACACACAGAGATGGATGTATTGCACTTCACATTTTAAGTGACGGTACAAAGCCCCTGCACCCCTCCGCCCCCCAGGACAGCTGTGCCGGTACCTGATAGGCCTCCTGCAGCCGACACTTCTTCTCCTTGCAGTTGCTGAGGAGCTGCTCCCAGTTTCCCTGCAGTTCCTTCAGTCGGGGGCCGATCTGATCAGAGGCAAAGTGGGCGGCTCCCAGCATCCTCTCTCCTTCCTGGAGGAAAGACACAGAGGCAGCCTTTACCAAACCATTACTGATTCTGCTGCACTTCTCGACAAGGAGAGGTGAGTGGAAAAAAAACAGGCTTGCAGTGCTGTTAAATATTGAGGTAATGAAGACAGCGCGTCTCCTATGACCATTAAAATAAATAAATCTTCTCCACTGTGCCTAACACACCCAGGGGATTACCAGTTCAACACCACCTCTCCACGGAGCCCCTGACCGGACATGGCCCGCCAAGCTGCGGCCAATGGAGAGTTAACACAACTGTCCATAACTTTGAAAGTTATTCTCCACGTGTCAGATTCCTGTTCCTGTGTCCTTTGTCATTTTTATTTATAAGTTGCAGCTGTCTGTGTAATTAGTTTCGAGGAAACAGACAGTGATGGATAAGTTAATTAACGTGCGCATTAGGGATGCACCGATAATAGTTCTGGCAGGCGGCTGAAACCCCGGCGCTCTGCTCACACTTTATCACTGTTTATAAATATTCATAGAGCACATTTCTGCTCAATGTGGGATCTGAGTGTCTGCTGTGGATGAAGCATCTTACTTGTACAAACAGACTCTGGCATCCTGCCCCTGTCACACAAAGAGCAACAGGGCTACTGTAGCTACTGAGCTCCCCTGCATTTCAATGCCTCCTGCCATCATGCACATGTTCCTAAGAGTGCTGGTTTAAAGTGCGCCCCACCTTGGTGAGAGACTCCACCCGGTTGCTGTTGGCCAGGATCTCCGCCTCGAAGCTCTGGTGTTTCTGCAACTTGGCCTGCAGGTTGGTGGGGTCCCTCCAGCTCTCGTCCAGAGCCACAGTGTTCCTCTCACTCAGCCAGGAGCACACCTGAAACCAGAGGCATCGATGGGGGTTCTTTCATCCAGTTTCACACAAACAAGCACAGCCTGACAACCTCAGGTTCAGACATCGAGACACAATAAGGTTAAAGAAAGCTGAGCAGTCAGGAGGTAAAAGACATAGATGGGGAGCATTCTCCTAGAAAGTATGCTGCAATAACTGCTTGAAGTATCAAACAGTGGACTCAGATATGGACATCAGACTGGCCACATCTCAGAGCTATCTATCCCACCTCATAGCTGCTGCCCAAGAACTTCTGGAGCTGCAGAGATTCCTCCAGCCTCTTCCCTCGAAGCCCAGAGTTCTCCATTAACTTCTCCTTCCTGAAAGGCATAAGATCTCAGTCATATTGCAAGGAATCGTAAGAATGGACAAGCTGTGATACTAAATACTGTTTTATTGGTAAAAGTATTTTACATTACAATAAAAAACATTCAAACAAATTGTAATACTTGTGATTAAAATTTTTAAATCAATTCTTAAAATCACTTAAAATTTTTAAAATCTTTGTGATTTAACGTAAACAAAATAAATGAACTTCAAATAAACAAGTGCACAAAACAACAAAATAAACGTGATTAAAGCAAACTGCTACCAACAAAAAATTGCAGGACAGCCGCAGCAGTCACACATCTCCTACAATTCACACCATGATGGCGACGCTGGGAGTTCAGGAGGCCAAGAGCCGGAGCCGCGCTCCCCGGGACTCACTTGAGCTGCACCGCCTGGCTCTTGCTCCGGATGCTGTCGGAGTCGAAGTGCTGCTTCTGGACCAGCTGCTGAGCAAGTCTCTCCACCCGCTCCACCTTGTCCAGCTGAGCATCCAGCGCCTTCTGGAACAGAGCATGCTTCCTCTGCAACACCTCCACGCTGGACAGGGAGTCCTGATCACACACAACACACAGTCAGTCACAACAATCTTGCTTTCTCTACTACTACTTTCTCTGCAGGCTCTGATACACAAACACATCGTTAACACATGTATAACGTGAACTAAACTGCTACAAGAAAACACAAAAGGACACATATACAGTTGGGAGGCGTTGCAGTGCCAGTGCAGAGCAGCAGGCTTGTTAAAACAAACGGCTAGCCAAGAGAATGGTTTTCTGCACACAAACTCCCATACCCCGAGGTCTTCATTGGCCAGGAAAGCCTCCTTGTTGCTCAGCCAGCTCTCGCACTGCTCCACATGACCAAGGAATATCTGAAAGTCAAAACAGGAGATGCCGTTGGAGAAGAACACTGATGGAGAGATTCACAACTACTGCTCGCCTGCTGCTGCTACTGCAGGTATAGTCTGAACTGGACTCAGAAGGACAGTGATGTTTGAAGCTGAGGCAGCGGCCACCTCTGAGGTCTGGGAGTTTCAGTCAGGGTCTCTGGGAGTTTCCAAGCCCAGGATTGGTGGGCAGCACTTGGGTGAGCTCTACAGGGTCAGACTCGCTGGCGAGGGAAGAAACTGCTTTCCACCTAGATGCACCTGCACTTGTTTTCCACTAGGTTACATGATTCCTGCCACACTTCCTGTCTGTACCTCGAAAAGCTCACAGGGCGATTCTGCACCTAATACCCCTGTCTTCGTATCAGAGTAAAAGAACCTCCTCCAACTATTCCACCAACAGCAACTGAACACCATGACACATCTGGGTAATCTGCCAACACTTAGGAAAGAAAATTAAATTTGGTTTAATTAGTCTTAATTGTTGTGGGCTGAATGTTGCTTCTGTAAAACTTTAGCAATAAAAAATAACTTACTTATGAAGTCCTTCCTTATTAATGCAATTTTATACTATGATTTTCCAAAACATGTTTTTATGTTCCAAGGCACAAATCTGTCACCGCCTCTCCATATATGAAAGCATCCTGGAGCAGGTGCAGGTTTATTATTCCTGCCTCCTCGTTGCTCTCAACAGATTCGATCTCATCAAAGGCTTCAATTTGCAAATTGACAAATAAAAGGACAGGGACCTCGGCGAACTTTATCAATCAGGGTTAGAAAATAAGTCACGAATGCCTCATTTTTTCTTCGCAGCATTTACTGTGGATGCATAAAACTTTCAATCTAAAATGAATTATCTATACCTGAATTTTTGGAATAGGTTTGTTAATTTCTTTTATGTTTATATGTGAACCACCGTTTCATCGGATCAGTATTGATTGGCCAGTGCGGGTGTGGTGGCTGCTGCCTTGATGTTTGGGACACGTGGTACCTGGAGCTCCAATGCCTGGTCCAGTCTGTGGCTGCGGTCCTTCCAGGCTCGGTTCAGTCCAGTCCGGGCCTCATCCAATTTGGTGAGAGCCTGTCGGATCTCTGAGGACGCTGGGTGACCGGTCTTCACCAGTCTCTGCCCAAAACTCTTCGCCAAGTCGAAGCGCTCGCCCCTTGCGTCTATCTCGGACTGAGAGAGCAGACGCAGGTCACATCAAATGCCATTCAACTCATTGACAGCTACCTTGCTTACAGTGTAATCTTCAGACTTTATTAAATGGTTTATGTAATGACTCACCTTCCTGTCCTGGTGATCGGCGATGAAGCTCTCGGCCTCAGTCTTACTCTTCGGCAGCCCACTCTCCCCCATCTGAGCCGTGACCTTCAGGGCCCAGTCCAGCAGGGGGCACTGGTCTGCCTTGAACAGCTGCAGCTGGTGAGACGCCTGCAGCTTCTCCTTCCTGTAACAGCAGCATCAGCCCCGTTACCCCACCAGCCCCATCCTCCACAACTGTACGGTCTACCTGTCAATCAATCTCCCCAGAGTGATGCTGCAGAAGTCTGTCGGGCGGTCAGTACCGAGCCGTCCCCAGGGGACATGACTTACCTCAGTTTGGTCTCCTTCTCCAGCCTCAGCCAGGCATCCTTCATATCCTGTTGCTTTTTCTTCAGCTTCTCTGCCATCACCGGCTGGGTCCTGACCAAGCTCTTAGCCTCCTGCTCTAATGTCTACAAAAAGGAGAGAGAACCAAAGGGAACAAAGAGTCAAGTGTCTAGAGAGGAAGGTGAAGGAGATGGTGTCTTCCATTACTCAGGGCTGGCAGAGGGGAATGAAGTGTGGTGTAGCTGAGAGATCTGTGAGGCTCGACAACTGTGAAAAGCAGACAATAAACGTGTCTGTGGGATTAGAGGTCTGAGAGGGAGAGAGTGGTTTGCCAGTGTGCTCTATCCCACAGGTCTAGCTCAGCCCAGGCGGCACCTGGTAAACCACTGAGTGTGCGTCTCACTCTGCCCATTGGATACACACCGCTGCCTTTTCCTGGATGACCCTGATCTCTCGCTCCGTCTCCTCGTGGCGGCGTATCAGGTTCTCCACGCTCTCCACGTCCTGCCCACAGTCCTGCCCTTGCATCAGCAGACTCTGCAAAAGCCCAACGAAGAATCCCGTTAGACTTGTTCGTAGGGGACAGGATTGAGTTTGGATTTGTCGTGCAGCACTGGCTTTGTGGCTCTTGATTCCTGAACTTTAAGTGAACCACATCAGTCAGGTGCTATGTGCTGGTGTTGGCCCGTCCCCTCCTTGGACGAGGCCTCACCTTCTCCCCGGTCCTCTCCCGGATCTCCTCCAGCTCCCTGATGAGCGCATGGACCTCCAGCGCTCCCTCCAGCTTCATCCGATACCGGCTAAGGTTGCCATGGAAGCTGTTCCATCTGAGGAAACCAAAATTAATGTCAGCAACTTCTAAACATTAGAAGGGTAGAAAGATCGTGTGAGGAACAAGTTCTCTCTCTCTCTCTCTCCTCTCTAGCTATCAGCAAGAAGCTTCTCTCTGTGGTTTATATGATGTTCCACTTTCTTGGCGATGAAAACAGAAGGGAGAAGAATTTCTGCAACACAAACAAAAGTTGTGTCGTGTTCTTCAGAGTGGCGCCATTTCTAGAATGTTCTGCTCTAGAACAGCGTGTGGGGAGAACAGTGCCGGGCGTCTGTCGTTACCTGTCGTTGAGCTGCTGCCGGCGCTGGCGCACAGTGGCCACTTCCTCTTTGTTCTGCCTCTCCAGCCGTGTGGCCAGGGCATTGATTGCTTTGATGTGTGCGTCGTCCACGGTCACTTCCTGTGGACAGGCACACGAGTCAACTGCATGCTCTCAGCAAAGTCCTGAGCCAATTAAAATGTGGCTATGGGGTTTCCATTGTTATGAAGGGGAGAGTCCACCAAAATAGTGTTCCCTTGAGGTGCGTTAAAACACTCCCACTTGAAAAGTTATAGATCCTGTCATCGTGGAGAATTGTCCCACCATCAAACTCCAAGAAAACACCCCATTAACAGTACCTGTAGGACATTGTATGATTGAGACAGCCCTACCACACTCACCCCAGAGCCTGTGCCTCTGAACTCATTGAGCTTCCTCAGCAGCTGCAGGCCATGCTCGTAATCCTCTCCGACGTCACCCACATTGATCATCACCTCCTAGAGCAGGGAGACAGGAGAGAGAGAGAGAGGAAATAACCTGGAGAGAAAGAGTTGCAAAGCGCCTGACGCCGACAGAGTGGAACCTGGAAGTGATGGATTGAGTCTAATTTTCACCCACTACAGAAAAGTCAAATGAGATGTTATCACGTTTGTTGCCCATTTGTTTTCTGTGAGAGTGAAATGAGACGTACTGCTGTGCGCGTTTGATAAATGTGTCGAGAAAGGGGGGAGGTGAGATTCAAGGCCTTTGACCTGACTAAACAAAAGATAAGCAATATCACTTCTTCAGAAAACAAATTGCAAGGGCCCGATTACTTGTCCTTCTCAACTGGGATGTGAATGAACAATCTCCCGCACAACCTCCATCAGACACCATGTATCTGCCCTGTCAAGCACGTAGGGGTCGCTGATCACCATACCTTCTGCCGGATCCAGGCCTCCACCTGGTCCACCTTCTGCAGGAACTCCAGGAAATCTCTGTTATCCTCCAGCACTTTTCCTCTGGCTGCCACCGCCCTCTTCAGCGCCTCCCAGTGGTCATTCAGAGTCCTGCCACTGCGCCTCACCTCTGGGGATTTGGCATGCCGTAAGGAGAGCAGCTCCTCTCCTGTCTGTATAGAGGACAAGCAGTTTGGACCTTCCTCTCCTCTGGAGTATGATCTGTCACTGAGGTATTCGAACACTAAACATTCCCATGAGGTCAGCGGTCTACCACCCCAGAGAAACAGGATCATCTCACCCACCTTCTGGACGGAGGCAATGATCTCATCGTGGGCCAGGATCTCTGCCTCGAAGGCCTGGTGCTTCTGGAGCAGCTTCATCTTCACCTGCAGGTCACTCAGATCCTTCTTGGAATCGTCCTGCAGCTTCTGCATTCGCTCTGAAATCCAGCTCTCTGCCTGTAGACAGAAGAGAGTGTGAAGGTCATGTTTCAACATCCAGCTTGAGCCACAGGCCAGGATTTTGTTAATGTCATAAATAAGTTTGTCTTGTTTAGTGAGATGCTTGGGTCACAAAGCTACTGGCAGCTAATCTTGAAGAATCCTATTGAAATGAATACCTGCACTTGTATATGTCTCCCCAAAACAGGAAAATCGGTGTCCTTGTATCACTAAAACGGTGTTCTGGGCCTAATCTGTGGCCTCTGCCACCTTGCACTCTACCTCTGCCAGGTCTCGGTTGAAGACAGACAGCAGAAGGGCTGTGCTCAGGTCGTCCCTCCTCCGAGTGGACAGCTCTTTGATGCGACTCCTCCTCTCCAGGACAGCCTTGAGTTTGTGCTGAATGCGATCAGCATTGTCCTTGTCTTTCTTCAGGTTCTCAGCTTGCTCTTGGAGAGAAGTTACCTGCAGGATAGAGCAGCCGGGTGTCAGAGAGGTGGTGGCAGTGGGAACACACTGTGAAACTCTGTCACCTCAAGCTTTGGGGTGTCTAACCTTGTCCTCCTGGGAGCTCAGCAGCTTTTCGAAGGCCTCGTGACGTTTAATGAGTCTCTCCGTCTCATCCACAGAGCTTCCCAGGTCACTGCTCTTCAGGTGGATCTGAAAGGGAAACTTTTGTTATTTCTCTTCCAATAAACTCCAATCCAATTTAAAGAAACAGCCTACTGGTTGATCGAGTTAGACAATGCGTTGCATGAGATTTCTCAGTTCCCCATGGGGCAGTGCGTTGGCCTTACCTCCTGTGAATTCATGATCTTCTCCATGTTGCCAATGTCCCTGTAGAACACCTGCTCGAGGTAGGTGGCCTCCAGCCAGAGCTTCTTCCTCTCCCAGTGCTCGTACAGCTTGGCGCGCTCCTCATTCAGAGCATGGACCTTGTCCCTGATCTACAGCAGCAAAGCACACTCATGAACATCAGCCTTTGAACACCAACCACTTTGAGCAGAGACCAAACCCCTTAAGACACAGCTTCTCTTGGAGATCTGACCCACTTTGGGATGGATAACTTGCCTCCTTGGCAGCAGAAATCTCCTCCTGAAGGAGCTCCTGTCCCAGGGCAACGGCCCGGTGGAAGTCTTCCTCGCGGGCCTGTATCTCCGCCCAGAGCTGCTGGTGTTGGGTCAATTGCAGGCTGCTGGTGGACACGTCTCTGATCGTCTCCTCTGCCTTCATCCAGCTCAGCACCTGCGCACACCACAGGAAGTAGTCCTGCACCTATAGTAGTGCCAAGTAAAAAGAAAAGCAAGACAGTTCAATAGCAACTCATCAGAAACCTCATCACGTGTCCAGTAACAACCCAGTAGTCTCTGAAATATTTATTAAACTGTTACTACCAACAGACCAAACACCGTCTCCCTCAGCCCATCCTCAACAATGTTTTAGCTACCATGGGACAACCGTATTGCTTGTGCCTACTTACCAGAATGTCCCTCAGCCTAATCCATCCTCTAGACTACACCGAATCCACAGCCAGCCCTGTTACTCCCCCATACCCCTGCCTGGCAGCTCGGTGTGCCGCTCACCGTCTTGAGGAAGTGATAGCGTTGCCTGGCCTGCTCCAAATCCTCTCGTCTCTGCTCCAATCGGGCCCGCAGCCTCTCCCAGCTCTCGACCACCTCCTGCTGCCTGTCCTGCAGCATGGTGGCCTGCCCTGGGGTACAGCGCTCCAGAAGGGCGTCCGCAGAGTCCAGCGACTCCTGGAGCTGGAAGACACAGAGGGTTGGGGAGGGGGTGGCATGAGCACCGAGCAGAAACACTGAGCTCAGACAGGCAAATCATAATAAAGATGCAATCCTTCAACACCTGGAATGCGATGGTGGTTTATAAGCTGCTTTCTTACAGGCCACTAGACATGAATGTACCTTCTGCTCGTTGACAGCCAGCTCGTGCTCCAGCGCCTCTTGTTTGCGGAGCTGTGCCAGCGCCCCCTGCAGGTCCTTGGCGATGTTATCGGGGATGCTCTTGTGCTTCTCCTAAAGGGGGGCACATGAAGCCTCAAGTGGTGGTCTACAGCTATATTCCTGCTACCCACAGAGCCCATAAATACCCCCCTGTGTGCACACCATAAGTAAATAAAGTGTGGCTACAGATCTCTCCCTGCATTCTAACCTCGGTTGAGCCAAGTCCACACACTGACCTCAATGTGCGCCAGGGCGTCCGTCAGATCCCGGTAGCACCTGTGACAGAGCTCCGCCCCCTGCAGCTTCTCGCCTCGCACCTGGGCCAACCGCAGCAGCTCCTCCCACGAGTCCCTACAGACGTGACAAACATCCCATGCTGGAGTCAAACACACAGAACTACAACAGACCCTTCCACACAGAGAACTCTGGCCAGTCTACGTGAGACTCAGCCGGGCAGGAGGGGTGTACCTGAGGTAGCTCTGTGTGTCCTGCACCTGGCGGGCCTGGGGGTGGCCCTGCAGGATGAGCTCATCGGCGAGCTCCTGGCAGCCCCGCAGCCTCTCGGCACCCACCTCCACCTGCCTCTGGAACGCCTCGAATTTCCCTCTCAGCACCTGACACAGGAGGGTGAAAAAGCACATCGTTATGTACTTTGCATTTCATAAATCTCTGGAATAAATTCTCCTTTCTCTGTTACTTCCTTTTTTCTATTTCCATTTGTGTTCTTTTGAGTCAGAGGTACTTATTTACCCCTGTAGGCAAACTACCCTTTCCTTAATTAATTAATTTGGCAGATGTGTCCACATGGAGAATCAGACCCTTGGAATCATTCACATATTAAACTTTGCAACAAAAAAGACCATTATCGTGCTTCAAACACCCATTATCTAGTAGCACAAATACTTCTCTCTTTCTGTTATTCTTTTATGGTTTCATGACTCAAACAAAGGCAAGACCATCTGAAATCAGAGGAAGGTTCCCAGACTCCTTGCCCATGGAGAGTAGTTATCCTGGGCAGACCCTATCCTTCAGAGTTCACTGACCACCACATGTTCATAGTCGTTCCCATAATCCTCAGAGGCAGCGATCTGTCTCTGCTGAGCGATCCAGTCATCCAGCTCCGCGGAGTCCCTGCTGTACTCATGGAAACGAAACACTTCGTCCAGCCGCTGGGACCTGACAGACAGATAGACGGATATCAGTATGAGACACTGACAACACCCGGCGACAAAACTGCTGCTGCAATGTATATTTAGGGGTTTTGTCCTATGTGTACGTCCTCCTGGCAAAGTATCTTCTTGCAATACGGCAGAGAAATTAACAATAGCTACACATATCTGGCATCACATTTAGCATTTCTGTTTAAGTTCTACAAAAGCAAATAATCCCGATGTGCAGAGAAATCTCCCTGGAGCATGTGGTACCTGACAGAGGCGTGGTGCTGTAGTTTGCTCAGTTGGCTCTGCAGGTGGTCCTTGGGCCAGTCCACCTCGTCACTCCCCTTCATCCCCCCGGCCCGGGAGGCTCCCTCTGCGCTGCGCCGCAGCTCCTCCGCCTGGCCACACAGCCCCTCGATCTGCCCGTCCACGGCCTGCCGCACACACAGCGCTGTCACTGACTTTGTTACCGACACCACACTGGCACATCACTCTGCACTCTCTCTCACGCTCACTCTGAACACAGTCACACAGGACTCACTGCAGGGGGTGCTCCATTACCTTATGCTTCTTGATGAGGCTGGCGGTGGCCTGCTGGTTCTTGCCGTAGTCGTCACTGCATACCAGGGGCAGCAATTCGGACACCTGAGCCACCAGCTCCGCCGCTTCCACCAGGATCTGCCAATCAGAGCAGCACAGGGCCACGCGGGCCTCAGTATATACACAGAGAGGGGCAGGGGTCTGGAACAAACCACTCCAGCCCGTACTGACACACCTGCACAGCATTCTGGGATCAAGGGGACGGAGGGACTGAGAGAAGAGGAGGGGGATGTGGAGGGGGCAAGATGAGTAGGGCAGAAGGAGGGGATGTTGGTAAGTAAAAAAGCCAGGCAGAGGAGGAGAAGGAAAAGGGATAAGTAGCTGTGGTTAAGAACAGCACTGTCACACCTGCTCCCAGCTGACGGCGTGGTGCAGACGGGCTGCGCGGTCCTCGCAGGCCGTCTCAAGCTCCGCCCACTCCTCGCTCAGCTGATCACAGCGCTTCTGGACGTCCTCCCCTTGGAACCGACCAGACCGGGCCATGGTCCCGCCCCTGTCCAGGACGCGCTGCATGTGCTGCCTGTGGGCGTTGACCTCCGCATGCAGCTCCTGAGGGAACAGACAGTCGCTCAGAGAACAACTCATCAATCCTGTTGAATGTGGTCTTGTGTCTGTAATGCAGTAGTATATTAAATATGAATAATGGATAACTGAGTCCAGTTTCAGTCATTGGTACCTTGTGTTTCTGCAGTAAGCTCAGCGCACTGTCCAGGGATTTCCCACAGTTACTGGAGGTGGCCACAGGGAGGCGCTCTGAGATCCAGGCCCGCTCCAGGTCCACGTCATGGTAGAACTCATACAAGGCCACAGACGACTCCAGCTGGGTCCTGCGATGAGCCAGGGGGCGCTGCAGAGACTCGAACCTGAGGATACGACACATTTTGTCACCATTTGAGAGGACAGTTAGTGTTTATCTTCACAAAACTCAATTATGGTTGGTTCATCTTGCCCAGGGGTTCCCAACCCTGGTCCTGAAGGAGCCCCTACCCTGCTGGTTTGTGTTCCAATGGAGCTCTCAATTACTTAATTGAACTAATTTGATTAAATTTGACTCTTTAAAATGGGTTACTGATAAAAAAAAAAGTTGGTTCCTTAATAAGTAAAATTGCCTCCTATGTATTGTATATACCCACTGTAGAACTGTAAGAAAATATAGGAAATTTTCCAGTAAGTTACTAGTTAGGAACTGTGAGTTATTCATAACTTTACTTATTATCTATGTCTTATGCACACTGCTGAAATAGCTTGCAGAACTGCTTGTAATCCCTGCAGCTGTGGCAGACACAAAACATGTTGTTCATACAGTATGTGCTACACTTTCCCCTTCCCGAAACACAAATATATTATGGGTTACACACATCCTCGTACAATAACATTCCCACGAGGCATAACGTTGCACCTGCTTGTGGGAACACTGCAAAACGTTTTCTTTCCCGAACTGACTGTATAAAGGAAGTGTGAAACTTTCAATAAACTGAAGATAAACGAACTGACTACTTCTGTGTCTGTGCCTTTTTCTTCCCGAGCGCTCGTCTCCTGCTAAACAGTCTCCCCTGTAGCTGAAACGCTGACTGGCCTGACTGCCTGATTCACTGGGATCCGAAGGGTTGCTTCAACTGAAGCGTTGAACCTTAACAATAAGATAATACAGATGGGTGACAAAGGAAAAACCTGAATAAATGAGTGGAGGAACATAATGAATGCAGATGCCTCCAAACAAGGGTACTGCATGACACAACTAAGCAATTAACATCCCATCTTGCTCTGTGGCATGTATACAAATGCTGAGCAGGCCCAGTTGATTTCGATTTTGGATCAAGATGGCGAGAGGAAAGGATCCGAGTGACTTTGAAAGAGGGGTCATTATTGGGGCACGAATGGCAGGAGCTTCAGTCACACAGACGCTCAACTGGCTCGTGTTCTGGACAAGAGGGCGAGTGCATGTGTTGCGACACCAAGAGAACGGGACAGGCCTGACTGCTGGACCCCTACAGTGAGGGGGTCCGGAGGCTCTGTAGTGCTGTGGGGGGCATTTTCCTGGCATGGTTTAGGTCCACTTGTCGCCTTTGTAATGGTCCACTTTGTAATGATTTGCAGCGACCCATATCTCTGAGTGATCACCTTTATCCTATGGTGACACATTGCACTCCTGATGGGAGTGTCTCTTCCAGGATGACAATGCCCCATCCCCAGGGCACGAGGGTCACTGAATGGTGTGATGAGTATGAAAATGATGCGACTCATATGCTATGGCCTTCACAGTCACCAGATCTCACCCCAGCTGGACACCTATGGGAGATTGTGGATTGGCGTGTTAGACAGCGCTCTCCAGCACCATCATCTAAACCCCAAATGAGGGAATATATTTTGGAAGAATGGTGTTCATCCCTCCAGTAGAGTCCAGAGACTCGTAGAATCTGTGCCAAGAGCATTGAAGCTGTTCTGGTGGCTCATGGTGCCCAACGCCTTACTGACACACTTTATGTTGGTTTTTCCTTTAATTTGTCACCCCTCTGTAAGTTCCTTATACTTACCTTAAAACCCCTACTTTTAAAAAGAATTAAAAGTCTTGGATTTAGGAAATTATTAGTTCAATTAAGGGTTCAATTAAGTAATTGAGAGCCCAGTTGGAACAAATACCAGCAGGGCAGGGGCTCCAGGACCAGGGTTGGGAACCACTGTCCTTGCCTGTAGGTTATTTGCTTACTAATATGGTCATTTTGGACCCCTTACCTTAGGTTTGATTTCAGACTAGAGAGAGGCACACAAATCTCAGTGACAATTTGACACACATCACCCAGGTTCTGCGCCCCCCCCCGGCAGCTCACTGTTTCAGGTACTTCTCGGTCTCTCCCAGGATGCGGTGCGAGTCGAAGTGGTCGGTGGCCACGCTGTGGGCACGGGTGACGATGGAACTCATCTTGTCGGCGAGCTCCTGCGCGTCCCTCTCCAGCTCGCGGTGCTCCTTCAGCAGCTGCCGGCTGGAGCGCAGGTCGTAGCCCTTGCCTGCGTCCTGCAGCATCCTCTCCATGGCCTCGATCTTCGCCTTGGCATCCTGCGGGAGGAGAGGACTTGTCTCACGGGGACAGGGAGCAGCGTTGTGGCACCCGAACCCAAGCAGATGCACAAGCAGATGCACAAGCAGACCCGAACAGCCACCGCTCAGAACCGGGAGGTGGGAGAGATTCTAAGGGAACTTTACAGTCAATTTCAATCAGCTGTGCTTGTATTGATCGAACAGTCTTACCTGTAGAAGCTCCATCAGCTGCTCCTGCTGGCCGGCTTGTCTCATCTTGTCCCCCCTCTCGCTCATCTTCTCCTGGAGCTCCCCCCAGCGGCCGCACACCTGCCCCACCGTCTGCTGGATGGCCTGTCGTTGGGGGTGAGTCTCCGACAGCATGGCCTCGCCCACCTGACCGAGGATGGAGGTGCCAGGACAGAGGGAGAGCAGGAGGAAAACGAGAGAGAGAGAGAGAGGACAGAGGAAGGGCAGGAGGAGGGCATGAGGAAAACACAGAGAGAATGAGAGGGGACAGAGGAAGGGCAGGAGGAAAACAGGAGGAAGAGAGGGAGAGAGTGATAAGCAAATCAAGTGTTTTTCTGATGTATTTACATTTTTGAATTAAATATACGTCACTTATAAAAACATAAAATAACACACAAAGAAACACAAACACACTGGGGCGAAGTATCCGTCTGTAAAGTCAAAATGTCTTCCGAGCTTTGACTCTCACACTTTACGGGACAGGTGCAAAACATGTCAACACCCTGTTGAGTACACATAGTAGCAGAGTAACACACAGACAGCACCCCCTACACTCAGCTCACCTCTCTCAGTTTGTCCACCCGGACCTGATTGGCCCGCATCTCCCTCTCCGCCGCCTCATGCCTCTTCAGTTTGCGCAGGATGTTGGTGGGGTCACGGTACGACTCGTCCCGGGCAATCTCAAACTTCTCCTCCATCCACAGGAGCAGCTCAGCGGCGTCGCGGTTAAACTCCTGTCGACGCACACACACACACACACACAGGAGCACTTTATTATTGTGTGTGTGCTTGTTTGTTTACTGGAAATGATACCAGAAATCTGAATGATTTAATCTTGGCTCATTAACCCCCCTAATGAAAGGCGTCAGAAGGAGATGGATGTCCTTCATCACAGCATCGATACAGACAGACGAAAACAACCAGGATTGAAAGTCTCTGAAGATACTGTGTGTCCATTTGTCAATACTTTTTTCATTACATTATTGGATACGTTTTGATTGTAACGTAGTAGCGATTAAAGTTTGTTATCGAACTAGTAGTATAGTTTAGCTTAGGAGTAGTATGTAGTCTGTATTTTTTAATATCACAATAACATAATTGGCTATTATTTATTTATTGTTATTTATTTATTGTCATCTGGCCAGGCATTGTGTATTTATGTTGTGTGTTGTGCTTTTCCGTGACCATTTTCACCAAGACAAATTCCTATTGCATTTTTATGTACCATCACAATAAAATGATTCTAAAAGTAAGTTAACCAATTGTAAATTATTAAAAGACTAATTCATCTGTTTTTGTTTGGGGGTTAATGTCCAGTCCTCACTGGGGCTGTTGGGGGTGGAATTAGAACCATGGTCTGGACTGGTTTGCACGCTGAGGATTGTGGGTAGAAATCGCCTGGTGCTGTGAAACCCTGGCAGAGGGAGGAGGACCGGTACCTGGAACTTCTTTGATGCCAGCAGCTCCTTCTTCCTGAGATCACAGCTCTCTCCCAGCCGGCCTCGTCTCTGCTGGACAGCCAGAGCCCTCTGCTGGATCCTAACGGAAACACACACCGAGGTTCAGAAATCCCAAATATACCAATACATCACTCACTGCACAGCTGCAGAATATCTCTGGTGTCTTATTTTATTGTATTGTTAGTTTCTTTACATTGACACTGGATTTAAAGTGTCTGAATTAAAGCATAATAATAATCAATGCTTCATCTGTCCGAGAGTGTTTGAGATGGGTGGAGTGGAGCGATTTCCTTACGCTGGAGCTGCAAAGTGCCGTCTGCGTGTCAGCTGGTCACTGCGGTCCTGCAGGAGTCCGATCCTGTGGTCCAGAACTCCCAACAGAGCCTCAAGCTCCTCCTGCCTCCTCAGCAGACTGTGCACAGCGTCCACCGACTCCTGCACACAAACACACACACACACAGTTATTGCTGTTGAACTCTTGCATAAAGCTAACTGGCCCAACTGTTGTATAGAAATCCTACGGGACTATAAAACAATAAAATACTGGGCCAAGGATGGATCCCAGTGTGTTTCTTAGATTTATTTTTAGGAAAATATATCAAAAGAGAGATGATTGTGTCGAGGTTGAAGGGCATCACAACGTTGTGTGAGGGGATAACCTCCAGTGTGGGGCATCACACCAGAGACGGAGGCTTTGACTTGCTTATCCCCATATTCCCCCCAGTCCACTTGCTTGAGATGCAGCTCTTTCCACCAAAGACATGTGCTTCTGGGTCCACAGCGGAGACTAAAACACCATGTGGTGCCAGTCAGTAAGTCAGGAGTCTTCTTGACTGAACTAAACTGTGCCGAAGAGAAGAGAAGCCGAGGACAGATTCAGTGTCGTCTCCTGGGAGTTGTGCGGGAATGTGTGGAGACTGTGCTGCTGGCATCCATCCCCGGATAACAGAGCGGATACGAACCAGAGGCCCCCCCCACTGCGGCACATCCCAGCAGCCCAGCCCCGGCGTTAAGTGTCCCAGTGGGGTGTTGGCACTGGTGGCAATGATGCTGGCTTTCCAAAACGATTGCTTAACAAACTCTTCTTTATTATTTTGTTTGTTAGTTCGTTATTTTAACACAAATGCACACCAGCACTGGCAGCAGCCCACCAAATACAACAAAGTATTCATACCCCCTCTGGTATAGTTAAGCCCCATTTTCTACCCTCTGATTAGGCCGTCTGTTCTGCCCTTTTCACAGGCGGGTATGTTGGCCCAGCAGAGCCAGCAGGCAGGCAGGGAAGAGTCACTCAGACACTTGACTTCCTCACACAGCTGCAGGTCTTGGCCCAGGTGTGTTTTTGATGAAATCGTATTGCCAGAATATTCAAATCAAACAGGAATGATCCAGCAGAGACTGACACTCAACACAGCAGTGTGTCAAGTACAAAGACAGCGTTAGACAGTCCACAATATTTACTACCAAGGAAAATTAACTGCTGTTTTGATTTTCGATTTTATCCGATTTTCCTAAAATGACGACAGCAGTGACGTTGTGACACATTCATCTACCAGGAAGCAGAATCCAGTCACTTACCCCCAGGTCCTCCACCCGCAGCCGGGCCTCGTGACTGGACAGTGTCGCCTCGATCCGGTCGGCCTCACGGTTGAACTGCTGCAGCTCCACCCCTTCCTCCAGACGCCGGTTCTTATTTGCCCACAGCTTTTCCAACTCCTCCCACTGACGCCCCAGCTTCCCCAGCGTCTGGCGCACGTCTGGAGATGAGGCGCTCAGGGATTGGCCGAGATTCTCCATGGCCCTCAGCCTGGCGGGAGGCACAGACACACACCTCCGTCATACGGCCCGACTCGGAGAGGGAACAGGACCGTGTCACACATTGGATCTTAACCTCCCCTCTTTTCCTCACCTCTCCCTCTGTGCGTCGATCTCCTTGCGCAGGTCCTGGTGCTCCTTGAGGAGCCTCTCCGCGGACGCCACGTCGGACGCACTCTCCTCCCCGGCCAGCCGCTCCGCCACCGCCTCGGCCCACAGCTGCAGGTCGCGGCTCTCCTGCAGGAAGTGCTGCCGGCGGACGCCCTCCTCCAGGGTCTCCCGCCGCCGCCCCGCCTGCCCCTTCACCGTTTCCAGCAGCTGCTCCAGGGCATGCACGTCCGCCATGATCGCCGCGCTCTCCGCCGGGTTCGAGTCCTGCTTCCTGCACGCACACGCACACGCACACACACACATACACACGCACATGCAGACACACAGATGCACACAGACATACGCACACACACAAGAATATCGGTGCAACTTCTGCTTACTAATTATGCGTCTCATCATCTTTTTTTATTTGTTTATTTGTGTGTTTGTTCTGCGTCTCAAAAACGCACAATAATAAAGCCCCACACCAGCTGGAGACGGCAAAACGCCGCAGCTCCCTTCCAACTGAACCCGCGGGGCCCCCGGTTCTCAGATAATTGCCTATTCAATTTGTGTCTGTTTAGCTCAGCTCTCCCTGCATGTTCCTCCACTTATTACTCTCAAAGGAGGCTGTTTCATATGCATTACAGTCCCCACTTTCTTTTTCTCAACACTTACATTTTGGCAAGGTTTCTCAGGTACTCGATCTTCCTCTCCAGGACCTGCGTTTCCCGTTCGGCCTGCGTCTGTTTGCGCTGCTCGGCCTCCAGAGCGGATAGCGAGCTGCCCACCACTGGGCTGTTGAGCTGGGCCAGCTTCTCCTCCAGCTGGGCCCTGGCGTCCTGGCAGCTCTGCAGGAAGGACTTGACGTCGGCCGTGCCCATCAGCTCCTGCGCCTTGTCGTCCCTCAGCCGCTGCATTCGCTCCCACCTGTAGATCAAACACAACACAACCTCGGCTCAACATCATATCCCAAAGACACGGCCCCCCGGCCCCCGGTTGATTGGACCCTGGCCTCCGTCACTGGAATGGGCGACGTCGCTGGGAGCTGTGTTGAGAAAGTCGGTTTGGGACAGAGACTGCGGGGTCTTCTGGAGTTCATCCCCAGCGTGAGCTCTAAATGACTCAATGGGTTTAAAATATCGCCGTTTCCAGGTGTGTAGCCATTCTGTGGCCGTGGCCCTGCCTCCCCTCACCCACCTGCTGTTCAGCTGGCTTTGTCTCGTCCGGATCTCCCCCGTCTTGCTGTGCCCGCTCCTCACCAGCTCCTCCCCCAGCCGGGTGAGGTCGTCAAGCCGGCCCTTCCCACTGGCCAGCTCGGTCAGGAAGTTCTGGAAGAGAAGGGTTAGCAGTGCAGTTACCCCCAGACCAGACCCCGCGGGATCTTGCCCCACTGTGAGAGAGATGCAGCAAGTGACAGAGTAGTTTGTTTGTTTGTTTGTCTCAAGCAGACGACGGTTCTCTACTAAAAAGTCATTTCCTGTCAGATTCTCTCATCTTGTTGTGTCCTGGGCTCTACCCAGCCCTGCCTGCGTCATCTGCAAAGCAAAGTTAGAGCACCTACATACTCGAGAGTGTGCCAGGCATTTGGGGCTGGATTTTAGGAAGTTAACGGTAACAGATTTACTCATGATTAAGGCCACACATGTGTTAATTAGAGTCACTGTAACATGCTTACATCTTATCTTCTCACTGAACAACAGCCTCCGCAAACGCGCTGAGTGAACTAATTAAATTACAAACATCACCGAGTTTGTCAGACGGGCCCCTCGTGGGTCGTCAGGCGGGCGGCCGTACCTGGTACTTTGCCTCGATGACTTCCACATTCTCGGCCGTGGGCTTGAAGGTGTGCAGGACGTTCTCCTTGTCGCCCAGCCAGGATTCAAACTCATGGCAGGCGCTGTAGAAGCGGTGCAGCCGGATGGTCTCCTCCAGCGCCTTCCTGCGGGACTTAGGGGAGAACAGGCCAGTCCTTTAGCCAATGGGAAGACAGCCAAACAGCGAGAAGAGACCCACAGCCACCCTGTTTTGTTTGTATGTTGTTTTAACTGTTCTTATAACATCTGTGGCGCTCAACCCTGCTCACCTGCGCCAACGCCAGTAGGCTGTGGAAGTCGCTGTCCAGGGCGCTCTGGGTGCTGACGATGGTGTCCTGCTGGAAGTGCGGGTCGGGGACGGAGGAGGATGGGATCTCCGTGGTGCCGCGGCGCATTGAGCGGCTGCGTCGGGGCCGGCTGAGCTTCTTCGTGGGGCTCTCAGGGACCCCATTCTTCAGTGGCGGGGGTGCCGACTCCACCTAAGCAACACAGACCCATTACACCCTGTCACCCGGACCTGCCCCAGCTTCTAGAGCAATAGAGGAGCAAACTGGAGACTGGGCAGAGCTGGGGGCGAGCAGGACGGACAGCAGCTCCCGCACGTTGAGCTGCGATGGGTTCTGCTGTCACTGGTTCTGAGCCCCTCAGTGCCAGTAGAGCAAACATCAAAGCAAAAGATTGGAGAACGCAGGTGGCGTGTTTGACTCTCACCTTGGGCGTGAGCTCGGTGATGTAGGTGACCGGGACCAGGAGCACATTGCCTTTGCTGTCCTTCACCTGCCACTTGTCCTGTTTCTCTTTGCTCAGGACTTCCAGCATCTCCCCACGGTCCAGAGTAACCTTCTCACCTGCACCACAGACACACACACACACACACAGAGAGAGAGAGACACTGAGACACACACCTGACGGATTCTACCCGATGCAGACACCAGGAGGCGTCTCCTCCATGCAGGAAGTCTCAGACCAGGAATGTCTGCTGATACGTCACTCTGGAATCTCGAAAGAAACTGAAACTTGTTGATCCCCCTGAGCTTCAACAAACTGCAGATTGATCTGTTTTACCCGTCTAATACATCTATTTATTTATCCATCTAGTTATCTATTGATTTATCATTTTCCATCTATATGTAGTGATATATATAAAACAGATAGCTCTATCCAGGCGATCGATAGCACATCAGCTGCACACTGGATGAATTCCACTGTGTCTAATCAGCTAATCGCAGCTTCCAGGATGGGAATTTAATGTGTTACTGTTGTACGTTACTACTGCGCTCTTACTCTTAAAATCAATATGAGAGCTGACAGAAATCCAGTGCTAGGACAAGGAGGGGAAATCACTTCATAGCGGGAAGACGGAGCAGCATCGATCCTGCGTGGTGAACCCAGCGCTCGTGTGACAAGGGCATGACAAACCCCAAGCAGGTCTCAGGGAAGGAATGTACTTGGCTGCTTTTTGGTTAAAGTTGACTAAAGGACACCAGCCAGGACTGGACCTATCCCATTGGACACTAGCCCTTGTGTTAGTCTGTAAACCAGGCTGTGTAACACATTGACTGGTATAGTACTCTTGCACGCCTGGGACAAAGCCATCCGCAACACTGATAACTGCGATGCCTGCCCAGTTAGAACAAGACCACCTGGGACGGATACCTCTGTACTTGAACCTGATCTTCGCCTGGCCAGTGGTGGCGCTGTCCTCAGCCTGCGGAGCCGTCGGAGTCCCCTTCGCCGTCTTGCGAGAGGCCGTCCTGCCTCTCTCTGTCCCCTTCCTCGCCCCGTCCTTCTCCTCCTCAGAGGAAGGGCTGTCCCTCGCGCTCTTGTCCTCCTGGGGTTCCGCCTGAGAGACGCCACAGAGAGCCAGATCAGACACAGCTGCCTGGGAGTTATCGTCTTACTTAAAACCTTGTATGTCAGCTTCCAGGACACACTCACAACATTATCGAGACGCCCACCCTGTGCAATTGCCAGGAATTAAAGGTCAAAAAAGGTGCGAGATTGCTTACATATATTAGGGTATTTACTATGAACCCAGTTTCTCCAAAGCTGCTCAGTGGAGAGAGGCTCCTACGAACACGATGCACTCACGGTCAGAGGGGCCTGCAGGACGGCGCTCTTGGCCTGCTCTCCCAGCCGCTTCACCTCCGAGGCGTAGGCCGACACGTCCTTCTCCAGGCGCAGGTGGCGCTGCAGCAGGGCGTCAGCACTGGACTCGTCCTTCCCACAGTCATCGCTGGCCAGGAGGGGACGCCTCTCGCGCAGCCAGGAGTCAGCCTCGTCCACGTCCGCGAAGTACTGAGAGACAAGGAGAGAGAAAAGGAAAGGAGAGATGAGACGTGGAGAGAGAAGAGGAGAGACAGATGGGAGATGAGGACAGGAGAGACGAGACAAGAAAAGACAGAGAAGAGACGAGGACAGGGGAGAAACGAGGAGAGAGAAGAGGAGGAGAGGAGAGACGACAAGAGACCGGACTGGAACTGGGATCACCTGCTTGATGACGCTGGCCGCCTGCAGCCGGATCTTGCGATTGGCCACCTCGTCCCTCAGCTGCTGCCACTGCCTCTGCAGCGCCTCCACCCACTTCCGCACGTCGCGCTCGCCGGGGGGCCTCTTACTGCAGAGGTCACGACCTCTCTGGAGCACAGCCGTGCACGGAGCCTCGTGGGACTGGACCTCAGCCTCCAGCGCCTGCAGCAGAGAGCACACAGCAACTCAACACACAGCACATAGCATACAGGAACTCAACACAGAGCACTGTAAATCATTCGACCTTATTTTGGCAAATATATACACAAATTCATATACTTTCCAAATTGAGAAATTTAGGCTTGTGGTAAAGGACTTAAGGAGACAGCTTTGAAGTTCTCTGTTGTACGATATAGGCCTGTGCTCACCAAAGACACAGATAACACGTCCATGCTGGAAGCCCCACCAACTGACACATGGGCTGCAATGCCCTGTCTCCACAGAGACCAGCACCACATTGCAGCTGAAGATTTCTTTTGTGAAACTCAGACATTCAACGTACTTTATATATTCCATAGACCAGGGCAACAAACCCAAACACAAACACAGGCTGCTAACAGAAGTGTTACCCAGCTTCTTCTTCAGTTTGATAACAAACAATGAAAGGTGACTTAAAACTAACTTAATGACACTTAAGTAATTCTACCTCAGAAACAAAACATGAATAAGCCATGTTTGGTCTTAATTATTCACACATCCTAACTGATAATGCACTGACACGGGTCAAAACTCGAGTATTGGACAGATCTCCTCTCACTCGCACTTTTAATATTATCCACGCTGCTTGTCTCTGTCCTATCTTTGCAAATACGTGTTGTCTATTTACATTTTAATAAACCTATATCTGTATAAAGTGAAACAGCCTCCAGGTGAATTCATGCAGATCAACCTCACCACTGATCTGAGCTCGTATTAGTAAAGTATTGTGGTAACTTGTGTATCAACCCGGTCTCGTTTTCAGAGGACTTGACTGCTGTGGGTTGTACAGTGAGGGGAAAAAGTATTTGATCCCCTGCTGATTTTGTACGTTTGCCCACTGATAAAGAAATGATCTATAATGGTCTATAATTTTAATGGTAGGTGTATTTTAACAGTGAGAGACAGAATAACAGCAAAAAAATCTAGAAAAACGCATTTCAAAAAAGGTATACATTGATTTGCATGTTAATGAGGGAAATACGTATTTGATCCCCTATCAATCAGCAAGATTTCTGGCTCCCACGTGTCTTTTATACAGGTAACGAGCTGAGATTAGGAGCACTCTCTTAAAGGGAAGCACTCTCTTAAAGTCCTGGGTCAATCGAAAGTACTGACTAATAAAACAATAACTGTAATGATAAATTAAAACTATTTGTCCATCGCAACATTCTGCCTGTATCTTAACAGATCAGCATCCTTTAATTTCATTCAGCACAGAGCAACTCAACACTCGGCACACAGGAACTCAGCACTCGGCACACAGGAACTCAACGCTCAGCACAGAGCAACTCAGCACAGAGCAACTCAGCACTCGGCACAGAGCAACTCAACACAGAGCAACTCAACACAGAGCAACTCAGCACTCGGCACACAGGAACTCAACACTCGGCACACAGGAACTCAGCACTCGGCACAGAGCAACTCAACGCTCAGCACAGAGCAACTCAACACAGAGCAACTCAGCACAGAGCAACTCAACCCTCGGCACACAGGAACTCAACACTCGGCACACAGAAACTCAACGCTCAGCACAGAGCAACTCAGCACTCGGCACACAGGAACTCAGCACACGGCACACAGGAACTCAGCACTCGGCACAGAGCAACTCAACGCTCAGCACAGAGCAACTCAACACAGA
Organism: Amia ocellicauda; assembly: GCF_036373705.1. Taxonomy (NCBI): domain Eukaryota; kingdom Metazoa; phylum Chordata; class Actinopteri; order Amiiformes; family Amiidae; genus Amia; species Amia ocellicauda. The sequence continues at coordinate 22,291,214 of NC_089870.1, read as the reverse complement.
GCAACTCAACCCTCGGCACACAGGAACTCAACACTCGGCACACAGGAACTCAACACTCGGCACACAGGAACTCAGCACTCGGCACACAGGAACTCAACGCTCAGCACAGAGCAACTCAACACAGAGCAACTCAGCACAGAGCAACTCAACCCTCGGCACACAGGAACTCAACACTCGGCACACAGGAACTCAACACTCGGCACACAGGAACTCAACGCTCAGCACAGAGCAACTCAGCACTCGGCACACAGGAACTCAGCACTCGGCACACAGGAACTCAACACTCGGCACACAGGAACTCAACACTCGGCACACAGGAACTCAGCACAGAGCAACTCAACCCTCGGCACACAGGAACTCAACACTCGGCACACAGGAACTCAACACTCGGCACAGAGCAACTCAGCACAGAGCAACTCAACCCTCGGCACACAGGAACTCAACACTCGGCACAGAGCAACTCAGCACAGAGCAACTCAACCCTCGGCACACAGGAACTCAACGCTCAGCACAGAGCAACTCAACACAGTGCAACTCAGCACAGAGCAACTCAACCCTCGGCACACAGGAACTCAACACTCGGCACACAGGAACTCAACGCTCAGCACAGAGCAACTCAGCACAGAGCAACTCAGCACAGAGCAACTCAACCCTCGGCACACAGGAACTCAACACTCGGCACACAGGAACTCAACACTCGGCACACAGGAACTCAACGCTCGGCACAGAGCAACTCAGCACTCGGCACACAGGAACTCAGCACTCGGCACACAGGAACTCAACACTCGGCACACAGGAACTCAACACTCGGCACACAGGAACTCAGCACAGAGCAACTCAACCCTCGGCACACAGGAACTCAACACTCGGCACACAGGAACTCAACACTCGGCACAGAGCAACTCAGCACAGAGCAACTCAACCCTCGGCACACAGGAACTCAACACTCGGCACACAGGAACTCAACACTCGGCACAGAGCAACTCAGCACAGAGCAACTCAACCCTCGGCACACAGGAACTCAACACTCGGCACACAGGAACTCAACACTCGGCACACAGGAACTCAACGCTCAGCACAGAGCAACTCAGCACTCGGCACACAGGAACTCAACACTCGGCACACAGGAACTCAACACTCGGCACACAGGAACTCAACACTCGGCACACAGGAACTCAACACTCGGCACACAGGAACTCAACACTCGGCACACAGGAACTCAGCACTCGGCACACAGGAACTCAACACTCGGCACACAGGAACTCAGCACTCGGCACACAGGAACTCAGCACTCGGCACACAGGAACTCAACACTCGGCACACAGGAACTCAGCACAGAGCAACTCAACACTCGGCACACAGGAACTCAGCACTCGGCACACAGGAACTCAACACTCGGCACACAGGAACTCAGCACAGAGCAACTCAACACTCGGCACACAGGAACTCAACACTCGGCACACAGGAACTCAACACAGAGCAACTCAGCACAGAGCAACTCAGCACTCGGCACACAGGAACTCAACGCTCAGCACAGAGCAACTCAACACAGAGCAACTCAGCACTCGGCACACAGGAACTCAACACTCGGCACACAGGAACTCAACACTCGGCACACAGGAACTCAACACTCGGCACACAGGAACTCAGCACAGAGCAACTCAACACTCGGCACACAGGAACTCAACACTCGGCACACAGGAACTCAACACTCGGCACACAGGAACTCAACACTCGGCACACAGGAACTCAGCACAGAGCAACTCAACACTCGGCACACAGGAACTCAACACTCGGCACACAGGAACTCAGCACTCGGCACACAGGAACTCAGCACTCGGCACACAGGAACTCAGCACTCGGCACACAGGAACTCAACACTCGGCACACAGGAACTCAGCACAGAGCAACTCAACCCTCGGCACACAGGAACTCAGCACTCGGCACACAGGAACTCAGCACTCGGCACACAGGAACTCAACACTCGGCACACAGGAACTCAACACAGAGCAACTCAACACTCGGCACACAGGAACTCAACACTCGGCACACAGGAACTCAACGCTCAGCACAGAGCAACTCAGCACTCGGCACACAGGAACTCAGCACTCGGCACACAGGAACTCAGCACTCGGCACACAGGAACTCAGCACTCGGCACACAGGAACTCAGCACTCGGCACACAGGAACTCAGCACTCGGCACACAGGAACTCAGCACTCGGCACACAGGAACTCAACACTCGGCACACAGGAACTCAGCACAGAGCAACTCAACACTCGGCACACAGGAACTCAACACTCGGCACACAGGAACTCAACGCTCAGCACAGAGCAACTCAGCACTCGGCACACAGGAACTCAGCACTCGGCACACAGGAACTCAGCACTCGGCACACAGGAACTCAGCACTCGGCACACAGGAACTCAGCACTCGGCACACAGGAACTCAACGCTCAGCACAGAGCAACTCAACACTCGGCACACAGGAACTCAACGCTCAGCACAGAGCAACTCAGCACAGAGCAACTCAACACTCGGCACACAGGAACTCAGCACTCGGCACACAGGAACTCAACACTCGGCACACAGGAACTCAGCACAGAGCAACTCAACACTCGGCACACAGGAACTCAACACTCGGCACACAGGAACTCAACGCTCAGCACAGAGCAACTCAGCACTCGGCACACAGGAACTCAGCACTCGGCACACAGGAACTCAACACTCGGCACACAGGAACTCAACACTCAGCACACAGGAACTCAGCACTCGGCACACAGGAACTCAACACTCGCCCCCAGGAACTCAACACTCGGCACACAGGAACTCAGCACTCGGCACACAGGAACTCAACACTCGGCACACAGGAACTCAACACTCGGCACACAGGAACTCAGCACTCGGCACACAGGAACTCAACACTCGGCACACAGGAACTCAACACTCGGCACACAGGAACTCGGCACACAGGAACTCAACACAGAGCAACTCAGCACAGAGCAACTCAACACTCGGCACAGAGCAACTCAGCACTCGGCACACAGGAACTCAACGCTCAGCACAGAGCAACTCAACACAGAGCAACTCAGCACAGAGTAACTCAGCACAGAGCAACTCAGCACTCGGCACACAGGAACTCAACACTCGGCACACAGGAACTCAACACTCGGCACACAGGAACTCAACACTCGGCACACAGGAACTCAACACTCGGCACACAGGAACTCAACACTCAGCACACAGGAACTCAGCACTCGGCACACAGGAACTCAACACTCGCCCCCAGGAACTCAACACTCGGCACACAGGAACTCAGCACTCGGCACACAGGAACTCAGCACTCGGCACACAGGAACTCAACACTCGGCACACTGGAACTCAACACTCGGCACACAGGAACTCAGCACAGAGCAACTCAACACTCGGCACACAGGAACTCAACACTCGGCACACAGGAACTCAACGCTCAGCACAGAGCAACTCAGCACTCGGCACACAGGAACTCAGCACTCGGCACACAGGAACTCAGCACTCGGCACACAGGAACTCAACACTCGGCACACGGGAACTCAGCACTCGGCACACAGGAACTCAGCACTCGGCACACAGGAACTCAACACTCGGCACACAGGAACTCAGCACAGAGCAACTCAACACTCTGCACACAGGAACTCAACGCTCAGCACAGAGCAACTCAGCACTCGGCACACAGGAACTCAGCACAGAGCAACTCAACACTCGGCACACAGGAACTCAACACTCGGCACACAGGAACTCAACACTCGGCACACAGGAACTCAGCACAGAGCAACTCAACACTCGGCACACAGGAACTCAGCACTCGGCACACAGGAACTCAGCACAGAGCAACTCAACACTCGGCACACAGGAACTCAACACTCGGCACACAGGAACTCAAGGCTCAGCACAGAGCAACTCAACACTCGGCACAGAGCAACTCAACACTCGGCACACAGGAACTCAACGCTCGGCACACAGGAACTCAACACTCGGCACAGAGCAACTCAGCACAGAGCAACTCAACACTCGGCACAGAGCAACTCAACACTCGGCACAGAGCAACTCATCACTCGGCACACAGGAACTCAACGCTCGGCACAGAGCAACTCAACACTCGGCACAGAGCAACTCAACACTCGGCACAGAGCAACTCATCACTCGGCACACAGGAACTCAACGCTCGGCACAGAGCAACTCAACACTCGGCACACAGGAACTCAGCACAGAGCAACTCAACACTCGGCACAGAGCAACTCAACACTCGGCACACAGGAACTCAACACTCGGCACACAGGAACTCAAAACAAAGCAACTCAACAAAGGGCACTCAGCATCTCCACACACAACACAGTGCACAGAGCCCAGAGCTCGGGCCCAGCACTGGTGGCCGCCGCTCACCCGGTGTTTCTGGATGGTCAGCAGGATCTGGCTGAGGTCCCGGCCCAGGGTGGCGGTGCGCGCCAGCTGCCACGTCTCAAAGATCCACGACTCCACCTCCTCACAGTCCCGGAAAAACTCAAAGAGCTTCAGCTGCTCCTGCAGGGCCTGACGCCTGGGGGGGATGAGTTAGTCAACCACACTGTGCTGCGTTCACAAGCTGAGAGTCTACTGAGCATTACCAATGACACAGAGGCTTCTTCACTAGCAGCTGCAGCAGTAGAACTGGTGGCGGTAAGTTTTTTAGTTTTTTTTTTCTTTTAGAGTTGTTTTAGTGGTTTCCATTATTATTGTTGAAGCTTTGAAGTACCACAGCAGTGTCCCTACAGCAGGGGCTCCTAGCACTGGCCCTGGAGGAGCCCCTACCCTGCTGGGTTTTGTTCAAACCGAGTTCTCAATTACTTAATTGAACCTTAATTGAAGTAGCAATCTGCTTAGATTTGACTTTTTAAATTGTGTAATAAACCCCCTACTGTTTAAAATAATGAAAAGGCTCTGATTTAGGAAATGATTAGTTAAATTAAGGGTTCAGTTAAGTAATTGAGAGCTCATTGGAACAAAACCCACAGGGCAGGGGGTCCTGCAGGAGCTGGGTTGATTACCACTACCCTGCAGGGCAGCCCGGACCCTGCGCTCACCTGTTCTTGCTCTTGGCCACCAGCGCGCTGTACTGGGCGTTGAGCTCTCGGACTCGGCTCTGCACTTGCGGGGGCTCGCTGTGCTGCCCCCCCCCGGCCCTCCGGCCGATCCCACGCAGCGTCTCCCCGTGGGACCCGATCTGGGTGTCCAGCAGGTCCTGCTTCTGCAGCAGGGAGACCACGTCCGGGAGCTGCTTCCCCAGGTCCGCCGAGCCGGCCAGCGCCTGGGGGGGGGGGGGAGGGGAGAGAGAGGCATGTCACTCGGGGGCAGAGGAGAAAACAGAGAGAGCAAGAGAAGCAGGAGACCCCAGTGAGACCCGCAGGATCCCAGCAGAGCCTTTGATAAAGGGCAGCCAGCAGTGACGTCAGTCTGTCCTGTCCCTAACCTGCAGCTCCTGCAGGTCCCGAGACACCACCTCGATCTCCCGCAGCACCACCAGCGTCTCCACGGCTGCCCCCAGGCTGGACTGGCACTTCTGCAGCTGCAGCAGGAGCTCCTTCCAGCGCCGGCTGATGTCCTCCTGCCTGAAACAGAGCGGCACACACAGCCCTCAGACACAGAGCGGCCAAACCCTGACCAAAGCATTTACACTGCACCCCTCAGCCCAGTGGACCCTGAGGGAGGTGTGGTAAAACTCATTCACTCCAGACACACAAGTGAACCTCTTTTAGACTCCATCCACATTAATACAGACTTCACAGAGATTACAAAGCCATTATAACCATAATCCTTGTAGTGGGAATAGATAAATTAAAACTGAGTAACTGTAAGGACAGACAGAGGTTTCACAGAGACTCCGTGTCCAAGTGCTGCTCCCCCTGCTCACCTCCTGGCCACCTGGCCCTTGCTGTGGTAGTTCTCCTTCTCGATGACGGCTGCCATGTCGCTGAGCGCGCGGAAGCGGGGCCCCCGGGCCTGGACGTCAGTGCACAGGGCCTCCAGGCGGCGGCGGGCGGCCTGGGCCTCCTCCAGCCCACGCGCCGCACCGAAGTCCTGCCTGCGGAGCAGCTCCTCGGTGTCGGCCAGGTAGCCCTCCCTCAGCGCCGCCTTGCGTCCGAACTTCTGCGCCAGCTGCTCCAGCCGCTCCAGCCGCAGCATCTCCCCCTGCAGGGCACGCTCCCGCTCGTGCTCCGCCTTCTCCAGCAGCGCCCAGTGCTTCTCCACGTCGCCCGGCGTCTTGCCCTCGGGCGGCACGTAGGCGCGCTGGTTGTTGGCCCTCAGCCGGGTCTTCAGGTTGAAAAGCAGGGCCTCGATGGCGCCCCGCTCCTGGTACTTGGGCGGCTTCTCCACCGTGCGGTAGCCCTTGAAGGCAGAGACCAGCTTCTGCATGCCCTGCAGCGAGTTGGGGAAGTAGCGGTCGTTCAGCTCCACCACCTTGGTCTTGATCCAGCGCAGCAGGTCGGATACCATCCTCTCGTACTGCTGCATAAGGTCGTCCATCTCCTTCAGCAGCCCGACGATCTGAGAGCAACACGAGGACACGGACAGGGGCCCCATCAGCCAAGATCACACTCACCCACGCTCTCACAGACTTGCACACGCTTTCACACATTATAGTGTTTTTATATTACTTTAACAAATTGATCATCAGCAGACCCATGTCAACATTAACCGCAATGCATTGGGTCTCAATGTTCCCATGAAGCTCCTGTATCTCTACTATGCGAAGTGAAGTGAGGAAGACTGGGGGGGGCTGACCTGAGGAGGAGAGGCGGCTCGTGAAATCTCAGAGGGAAGGAGGGACATGGCAGTGAACAGGGAGCGAGAACCGGGGAGGGAGGCTGTCAGACAGAGGATGAGGTTTGAGACGGAGCTGGGGTCTCTGGGTGGGAGGTGGAGGGTCTGACACACACCCACCTTGCCAGCCGGCTGTGGCCTGAGCACCCTCCCCTTCATGTGCTGCCAGCGCACCCACTGGCTGCTGAATCTCCCAGTGAAGGACATGACTGGGAGAGCGGAGACCCTCAGGGGCCGTCTGTCTCTCTGTCTCCGTCTCTCTGGCCCCCTAGCAACAGCCCCGCCCGCGCTGCACCCCTCGCCCCTCCGTCACGCAGAGCCCCAGCCCGGCTGTTTCACTGTCATCCGCTCTCGGGATCCTCATATCCTGGGTGGCACTCCTGTGTGTGTCAGTGCCTCCCTTCGGTGTCTCCCTGTCCCCATCCCCGCCCCTGTCCCCAGCATTTCCACACCCCACTTGTCTCTCTCTATGGGCGACCCAGACGGCGTCCTGTAGTGACCCTGCTGCTCCCTCCCCTGCACTCCACACTGATGCCTCGCTCTCCTGTCTCCTGTCTCCCCCGTCCCCTCTCCTGTGGCAGTGTTGTGCTGCACGGGTGTGAGTCTGTGTTTGTCTGCGTTAGAAAATCCGCCCCAAGGATGATCTGATTAGCCGCTCTCCTCCTCCTCCTCTCTCTGAAATCCTCTAATCCTCCAGGAGAAGGGAGGAAGGGGGAAGGAGGGAATTCTCTTATTAGAAATTTAAGCTCTGGTATAACAAGGCATGCAGTACAGACAAAAGCCACCAGAGGGAGCTGCAGGCCTGATAATGCATCTGCTCTGTGCTGGGCTCAGAATTAGCTTGATACATTATCCCACTAATTAACTTTCAGATAATTACAGTCCTGACCCCTACCCCCAGCAAGATTTGTCTCCTGCTTTCTGAAAGATACTGTAAAGGTTACGGTAAAAATGTAAAGGTGCAGGGCCAGAAAAATATGTGAAGAAAGGGGAGGAATTAATAAAAAAGAAAGAGATGTTGGCTGGTATTCTCTCTCTCTCTCTCTGTCACTTTTAATCCGAAAGAGAAAATATGGCGACAGACGAAGGTGTGCGTTCGATACATCGACACAGGGAGAGATTGTGACCCGAACAGGAACTCAAAGCAGCGAGGGTGCGGGGGGGAGATGGTGGCTGACCTTGGCGATCCTCTTCTGGCCCGTCTGGCCCTGCTTGAGCTTGGAGAAGTAGTGATAGTAGAGCGACACGTAGGTCATGATGGACTTCTCGTCGGGGTGCGGCACCGCCACGTCCTCGGCGTCCAGCAGCTGCGAGATGCCCAGCGCTGACTCCGCCACCCGGAAGGCGTGGGTCAGGTTGTGCAGCGCCTGGCCCTGCTGCAGCCGCCCGTAGTCGAACAGGTCGGGCCTGAGAGACACAACAACACGACAAGAACGGCCTGGTGTGTTAGAAGTGTAGCTTAGTGTGCGTAGAGAGGCTGCTCAGAGTGTCCTCCACTGTACAACTACAACAATAGCAACGACAATGATAACAACAACAACAGGACTTCAGTCCAGCATTCATTTAGTGCCAGAGCTCGTCTGGTTTTGTTTCCACCTTAATTGGTTAATTGATTGATAGACTGCGTGTCTCACCGGTGGGCATGGATCAGGGCGTTGAAGGCCAGGCCGTCCCTCCAGCTGCCCGAGAAGTCCTGCACATCCACATTGGCGTAGCCGGCCGTCCGGCGCTGGCACCAGATCAGCAGGGCCTCCTTGGCTGAGCGGCGGGCAGCGCTGGCGCCAAACTCATTCTGGGACACGGGCACAGGCTGTCAGGACCCCCCCATCATGGCACTCTGCTCTCCTCACACCGGGCTGCCCAGGCTGTGCCACGCTGCACCGCCGATGGACATGGTCTAATCTCGGCCTGATAACTGTCCCTCTGACTTACTGTGATCATTTTCACTTTCATATCTCTGACACTGACCGGCTTCCCTGCTTTTAAAAATCGGTAAATTAAAATACTGTTACTGTACAGTGGTTGTGAGTCAGACTGTGGGATTCTTATATTTTCTTAACAGCAGTACCATGCCAACAATGATTCAGGGCTCTCCCTGCCCCCAAGACACACACACACAGACACACACACACACAGACACGGAGACACACACACCCTCCTCTAACACACACATACACACATGGACACACAGACACGGAGACACACACACAACACCACACTGTGGCAGTGTCTGTACTGTACCTCGTCCAGAGTGATGGAGGAGATCTGGAAGCGCAGGATGATGATCCAGATC